>NW_025959908.1:41622-76836 GCF_023159225.1 Perognathus longimembris pacificus | reverse complement strand
CATCAGATTCTTCTGAGGAGTTCCCAGTACATTATCCTTTCCCCTGTGTAATTACCTTAACAAGCTCCAGCTGTTTTTATTCTCAGAAGGTTTACTCCCTGATATACAGCTGCCTACCCCCTTCGTAAGTGCAGGTCCTAAATGAGCTTTTTTCTCTGTTCCCTCACCACAATCCAGATTCTTTTGGGGAGTTACCAGTACAGTAACCATACCAGGAAGTACTTAATTTATTAAGCTACTGCTTTTCTTAATCTCAGTGGAGATATTTACTGATAAACAGCTACCTACGCAGCATGTTCATGTCGTTCCTAAATGAGCTTTTATCTCTCTGCCCTCACCACAAATCAGATTCTTCTGAGGAGTTCCCAGTACATTATCCTTTCCCCTGTGTAATTACCTTAACAAGCTCCAGCTGTTTTTATTCTCAGAAGGTTTACTCCCTGATATACAGCTGCCTACCCCCTTCGTAAGTGCAGGTCCTAAATGAGCTTTTTTCTCTGTTCCCTCACCACAATCCAGATTCTTTTGGGGAGTTACCAGTACAGTAACCATACCAGGAAGTACTTAATTTATTAAGCTACTGCTTTTCTTAATCTCAGTGGAGATATTTACTGATAAACAGCTACCTACGCAGCATGTTCATGTCGTTCCTAAATGAGCTTTTATCTCTCTGCCCTCACCACAAATCAGATTCTTCTGAGGAGTTCCCAGTACATTATCCTTTCCCCTGTGTAATTACCTTAACAAGCTCCAGCTGTTTTTATTCTCAGAAGGTTTACTCCCTGATATACAGCTGCCTACCCCCTTCGTAAGTGCAGGTCCTAAATGAGCTTTTTTCTCTGTTCCCTCACCACAATCCAGATTCTTTTGGGGAGTTACCAGTACAGTAACCATACCAGGAAGTACTTAATTTATTAAGCTACTGCTTTTCTTAATCTCAGTGGAGATATTTACTGATAAACAGCTACCTACGCAGCATGTTCATGTCGTTCCTAAATGAGCTTTTATCTCTCTGCCCTCACCACAAATCAGATTCTTCTGAGGAGTTCCCAGTACATTATCCTTTCCCCGTGTAATTACCTTAACAAGCTCCAGCTGTTTTTATTCTCAGAAGGTTTACTCCCTGATATACAGCTGCCTACCCCCTTCGTAAGTGCAGGTCCTAAATGAGCTTTTTTCTCTGTTCCCTCACCACAATCCAGATTCTTTTGGGGAGTTACCAGTACAGTAACCATACCAGGAAGTACTTAATTTATTAAGCTACTGCTTTTCTTAATCTCAGTGGAGATATTTACTGATAAACAGCTACCTACGCAGCATGTTCATGTCGTTCCTAAATGAGCTTTTATCTCTCTGCCCTCACCACAAATCAGATTCTTCTGAGGAGTTCCCAGTACATTATCCTTTCCCCTGTGTAATTACCTTAACAAGCTCCAGCTGTTTTTATTCTCAGAAGGTTTACTCCCTGATATACAGCTGCCTACCCCCTTCGTAAGTGCAGGTCCTAAATGAGCTTTTTTCTCTGTTCCCTCACCACAATCCAGATTCTTTTGGGGAGTTACCAGTACAGTAACCATACCAGGAAGTACTTAATTTATTAAGCTACTGCTTTTCTTAATCTCAGTGGAGATATTTACTGATAAACAGCTACCTACGCAGCATGTTCATGTCGTTCCTAAATGAGCTTTTATCTCTCTGCCCTCACCACAAATCAGATTCTTCTGAGGAGTTCCCAGTACATTATCCTTTCCCCTGTGTAATTACCTTAACAAGCTCCAGCTGTTTTTATTCTCAGAAGGTTTACTCCCTGATATACAGCTGCCTACCCCCTTCGTAAGTGCAGGTCCTAAATGAGCTTTTTTCTCTGTTCCCTCACCACAATCCAGATTCTTTTGGGGAGTTACCAGTACAGTAACCATACCAGGAAGTACTTAATTTATTAAGCTACTGCTTTTCTTAATCTCAGTGGAGATATTTACTGATAAACAGCTACCTACGCAGCATGTTCATGTCGTTCCTAAATGAGCTTTTATCTCTCTGCCCTCACCACAAATCAGATTCTTCTGAGGAGTTCCCAGTACATTATCCTTTCCCCTGTGTAATTACCTTAACAAGCTCCAGCTGTTTTTATTCTCAGAAGGTTTACTCCCTGATATACAGCTGCCTACCCCTTCGTAAGTGCAGGTCCTAAATGAGCTTTTTTCTCTGTTCCCTCACCACAATCCAGATTCTTTTGGGGAGTTACCAGTACAGTAACCATACCAGGAAGTACTTAATTTATTAAGCTACTGCTTTTCTTAATCTCAGTGGAGATATTTACTGATAAACAGCTACCTACGCAGCATGTTCATGTCGTTCCTAAATGAGCTTTTATCTCTCTGCCCTCACCACAAATCAGATTCTTCTGAGGAGTTCCCAGTACATTATCCTTTCCCCTGTGTAATTACCTTAACAAGCTCCAGCTGTTTTTATTCTCAGAAGGTTTACTCCCTGATATACAGCTGCCTACCCCCTTCGTAAGTGCAGGTCCTAAATGAGCTTTTTTCTCTGTTCCCTCACCACAATCCAGATTCTTTTGGGGAGTTACCAGTACAGTAACCATACCAGGAAGTACTTAATTTATTAAGCTACTGCTTTTCTTAATCTCAGTGGAGATATTTACTGATAAACAGCTACCTACGCAGCATGTTCATGTCGTTCCTAAATGAGCTTTTATCTCTCTGCCCTCACCACAAATCAGATTCTTCTGAGGAGTTCCCAGTACATTATCCTTTCCCCTGTGTAATTACCTTAACAAGCTCCAGCTGTTTTTATTCTCAGAAGGTTTACTCCCTGATATACAGCTGCCTACCCCCTTCGTAAGTGCAGGTCCTAAATGAGCTTTTTTCTCTGTTCCCTCACCACAATCCAGATTCTTTTGGGGAGTTACCAGTACAGTAACCATACCAGGAAGTACTTAATTTATTAAGCTACTGCTTTTCTTAATCTCAGTGGAGATATTTACTGATAAACAGCTACCTACGCAGCATGTTCATGTCGTTCCTAAATGAGCTTTTATCTCTCTGCCCTCACCACAAATCAGATTCTTCTGAGGAGTTCCCAGTACATTATCCTTTCCCCTGTGTAATTACCTTAACAAGCTCCAGCTGTTTTTATTCTCAGAAGGTTTACTCCCTGATATACAGCTGCCTACCCCCTTCGTAAGTGCAGGTCCTAAATGAGCTTTTTTCTCTGTTCCCTCACCACAATCCAGATTCTTTTGGGGAGTTACCAGTACAGTAACCATACCAGGAAGTACTTAATTTATTAAGCTACTGCTTTTCTTAATCTCAGTGGAGATATTTACTGATAAACAGCTACCTACGCAGCATGTTCATGTCGTTCCTAAATGAGCTTTTATCTCTCTGCCCTCACCACAAATCAGATTCTTCTGAGGAGTTCCCAGTACATTATCCTTTCCCCTGTGTAATTACCTTAACAAGCTCCAGCTGTTTTTATTCTCAGAAGGTTTACTCCCTGATATACAGCTGCCTACCCCCTTCGTAAGTGCAGGTCCTAAATGAGCTTTTTTCTCTGTTCCCTCACCACAATCCAGATTCTTTTGGGGAGTTACCAGTACAGTAACCATACCAGGAAGTACTTAATTTATTAAGCTACTGCTTTTCTTAATCTCAGTGGAGATATTTACTGATAAACAGCTACCTACGCAGCATGTTCATGTCGTTCCTAAATGAGCTTTTATCTCTCTGCCCTCACCACAAATCAGATTCTTCTGAGGAGTTCCCAGTACATTATCCTTTCCCCTGTGTAATTACCTTAACAAGCTCCAGCTGTTTTTATTCTCAGAAGGTTTACTCCCTGATATACAGCTGCCTACCCCCTTCGTAAGTGCAGGTCCTAAATGAGCTTTTTTCTCTGTTCCCTCACCACAATCCAGATTCTTTTGGGGAGTTACCAGTACAGTAACCATACCAGGAAGTACTTAATTTATTAAGCTACTGCTTTTCTTAATCTCAGTGGAGATATTTACTGATAAACAGCTACCTACGCAGCATGTTCATGTCGTTCCTAAATGAGCTTTTATCTCTCTGCCCTCACCACAAATCAGATTCTTCTGAGGAGTTCCCAGTACATTATCCTTTCCCCTGTGTAATTACCTTAACAAGCACCAGCTGTTTTTATTCTCAGAAGGTTTACTCCCTGATATACAGCTGCCTACCCCCTTCGTAAGTACAGGTCCTAAATGAGCTTTTTTCTCTGTTCCCTCACCACAATCCAGATTCTTTTGGGGAGTTACCAGTACAGTAACCATAGAAGGAACTACTTAATTTATTAAGCTACTGCTTTTCTTAATCTCAGTGGAGATATTTACTGATAAACAGCTACCTACGCAGCATGTTCATGTCGTTCCTAAATGAGCTTTTATCTCTCTGCCCTCACCACAAATCAGATTCTTCTGAGGAGTTCCCAGTACATTATCCTTTCCCCTGTGTAATTACCTTAACAAGCTCCAGCTGTTTTTATTCTCAGAAGGTTTACTCCCTGATATACAGCTGCCTACCCCCTACATAAGTGCAGGTCTAAATGAGCTTTTTTCTCTGTTCCCTCACCACAATCCAGATTCTTTGGGGAGTTACCAGTACAGTAACCATACCAGGAAGTACTTAATTTATTAAGCTACTGCTTTTCTTAATCTCAGTGGAGATATTTACTGATAAACAGCTACCTACGCAGCATGTTCATGTCGTTCCTAAATGAGCTTTTATCTCTCTGCCCTCACCACAAATCAGATTCTTCTGAGGAGTTCCCAGTACATTATCCTTTCCCCTGTGTAATTACCTTAACAAGCTCCAGCTGTTTTTATACTCAGAAGGTTTACTCCCTGATATACAGCTGCCTACCCCCTTGGTAAGTGCAGGTCCTAAATGAGCTTTTTTCTCTGTTCCCTCACCACAATCCAGATTCTTTGGGGAGTTACCAGTACAGTAACCATACCAGGAAGTACTTAATTTATTAAGCTACTGCTTTTCTTAATCTCAGTGGAGATATTTACTGATAAACAGCTACCTACGCAGCATGTTCATGTCGTTCCTAAATGAGCTTTTATCTCTCTGCACCTCACCACAAATCAGATTCTTCTGAGGAGTTCCCAGTACATTATCCTTTCCCCTGTGTAATTACCTTAACAAGCTCCAGCTGTTTTTATTCTCAGAAGGTTTACTCCCTGATATACAGCTGCTACCCCCTTCGTAAGTGCAGGTCCTAAATGAGCTTTTTTCTCTGTTCCCTCACCACAATCCAGATTCTTTTGGGGAGTTACCAGTACAGTAACCATACCAGGAAGTACTTAATTTATTAAGCTACTGCTTTTCTTAATCTCAGTGGAGATATTTACTGATAAACAGCTACCTACGCAGCATGTTCATGTCGTTCATAAATGAGCTTTTATCTCTCTGCCCTCACCACAAATCAGATTCTTCTGAGGAGTTCCCAGTACATTATCCTTTCCCCTGTGTAATTACCTTAACAAGCTCCAGCTGTTTTTATTCTCAGAAGGTTTACTCCCTGATATACAGCTGCCTACCCCCTTCGTAAGTGCAGGTCCTAAATGAGCTTTTTTCTCTGTTCCCTCACCACAATCCAGATTCTTTTGGGGAGTTACCAGTACAGTAACCATACCAGGAAGTACTTAATTTATTAAGCTACTGCTTTTCTTAATCTCAGTGGAGATATTTACTGATAAACAGCTACCTACGCAGCATGTTCATGTCGTTCCTAAATGAGCTTTTATCTCTCTGCCCTCACCACAAATCAGATTCTTCTGAGGAGTTCCCAGTACATTATCCTTTCCCCTGTGTAATTACCTTAACAAGCTCCAGCTGTTTTTATTCTCAGAAGGTTTACTCCCTGATATACAGCTGCCTACCCCCTTCGTAAGTGCAGGTCCTAAATGAGCTTTTTTCTCTGTTCCCTCACCACAATCCAGATTCTTTTGGGGAGTTACCAGTACAGTAACCATACCAGGAAGTACTTAATTTATTAAGCTACTGCTTTTCTTAATCTCAGTGGAGATATTTACTGATAAACAGCTACCTACGCAGCATGTTCATGTCGTTCCTAAATGAGCTTTTATCTCTCTGCCCTCACCACAAATCAGATTCTTCTGAGGAGTTCCCAGTACATTATCCTTTCCCCTGTGTAATTACCTTAACAAGCTCCAGCTGTTTTTATTCTCAGAAGGTTTACTCCCTGATATACAGCTGCCTACCCCCTTCGTAAGTGCAGGTCCTAAATGAGCTTTTTTCTCTGTTCCCTCACCACAATCCAGATTCTTTTGGGGAGTTACCAGTACAGTAACCATACCAGGAAGTACTTAATTTATTAAGCTACTGCTTTTCTTAATCTCAGTGGAGATATTTACTGATAAACAGCTACCTACGCAGCATGTTCATGTCGTTCCTAAATGAGCTTTTATCTCTCTGCCCTCACCACAAATCAGATTCTTCTGAGGAGTTCCCAGTACATTATCCTTTCCCCTGTGTAATTACCTTAACAAGCTCCAGCTGTTTTTATTCTCAGAAGGTTTACTCCCTGATATACAGCTGCCTACCCCCTTCATAAGTGCAGGTCCCAAATGAGCTTTTTTCTCTCTTCCCACACGACAATCCAGATTCATTTGGGGAGTTACCAGTAAAGTAACCATACCAGGAAGTACTTAATTTATTAAGCTACTGCTTTTCTTAATCTCAGTGGAGATATTTACTGATAAACAGCTACCTACGCAGCATGTTCATGTCGTTCTTAAATGAGCTTTTATCTCTCTGCACTCACCACAAATCAGATTCTTCTGAGGAGTTCCCAGTACATTATCCTTTCCCCTGTGTAATTACCTTAACAAGCTCCAGCTGTTTTTATTCTCAGAAGGTTTACTCCCTGATATACAGCTGCCTACCCCCTTCGTAAGTGCAGGTCCTAAATGAGCTTTTTTCTCTGTTCCCTCACCACAATCCAGATTCTTTTGGGGAGTTACCAGTACAGTAACCATACCAGGAAGTACTTAATTTATTAAGCTACTGCTTTTCTTAATCTCAGTGGAGATATTTACTGATAAACAGCTACCTACGCAGCATGTTCATGTCGTTCCTAAATGAGCTTTTATCTCTCTGCCCTCACCACAAATCAGATTCTTCTGAGGAGTTCCCAGTACATTATCCTTTCCCCTGTGTAATTACCTTAACAAGCTCCAGCTGTTTTTATTCTCAGAAGGTTTACTCCCTGATATACAGCTGCCTACCCCCTTCGTAAGTGCAGGTCCTAAATGAGCTTTTTTCTCTGTTCCCTCACCACAATCCAGATTCTTTTGGGGAGTTACCAGTACAGTACCCATACCAGGAAGTACTTAATTTATTAAGCTACTGCTTTTCTTAATCTCAGTGGAGATATTTACTGATAAACAGCTACCTACGCAGCATGTTCATGTCGTTCCTAAATGAGCTTTTATCTCTCTGCCCTCACCACAAATCAGATTCTTCTGAGGAGTTCCCAGTACATTATCCTTTCCCTGTGTAATTACCTTAACAAGCTCCAGCTGTTTTTATTCTCAGAAGGTTTACTCCCTGATATACAGCTGCCTACCCCCTTCGTAAGTGCAGGTCCTAAATGAGCTTTTTTCTCTGTTCCCTCACCACAATCCAGATTCTTTTGGGGAGTTACCAGTACAGTAACCATACCAGGAAGTACTTAATTTATTAAGCTACTGCTTTTCTTAATCTCAGTGGAGATATTTACTGATAAACAGCTACCTACGCAGCATGTTCATGTCGTTCCTAAATGAGCTTTTATCTCTCTGCCCTCACCACAAATCAGATTCTTCTGAGGAGTTCCCAGTACATTATCCTTTCCCCTGTGTAATTACCTTAACAAGCTCCAGCTGTTTTTATTCTCAGAAGGTTTACTCCCTGATATACAGCTGCCTACCCCCTTCGTAAGTGCAGGTCCTAAATGAGCTTTTTTCTCTGTTCCCTCACCACAATCCAGATTCTTTTGGGGAGTTACCAGTACAGTAACCATACCAGGAAGTACTTAATTTATTAAGCTACTGCTTTTCTTAATCTCAGTGGAGATATTTACTGATAAACAGCTACCTACGCAGCATGTTCATGTCGTTCCTAAATGAGCTTTTATCTCTCTGCCCTCACCACAAATCAGATTCTTCTGAGGAGTTCCCAGTACATTATCCTTTCCCCTGTGTAATTACCTTAACAAGCTCCAGCTGTTTTTATTCTCAGAAGGTTTACTCCCTGATATACAGCTGCCTACCCCCTTCGTAAGTGCAGGTCCTAAATGAGCTTTTTTCTCTGTTCCCTCACCACAATCCAGATTCTTTTGGGGAGTTACCAGTACAGTAACCATACCAGGAAGTACTTAATTTATTAAGCTACTGCTTTTCTTAATCTCAGTGGAGATATTTACTGATAAACAGCTACCTACGCAGCATGTTCATGTCGTTCCTAAATGAGCTTTTATCTCTCTGCCCTCACCACAAATCAGATTCTTCTGAGGAGTTCCCAGTACATTATCCTTTCCCCTGTGTAATTACCTTAACAAGCTCCAGCTGTTTTTATTCTCAGAAGGTTTACTCCCTGATATACAGCTGCCTACCCCCTTCGTAAGTGCAGGTCCTAAATGAGCTTTTTTCTCTGTTCCCTCACCACAATCCAGATTCTTTTGGGGAGTTACCAGTACAGTAACCATACCAGGAAGTACTTAATTTATTAAGCTACTGCTTTTCTTAATCTCAGTGGAGATATTTACTGATAAACAGCTACCTACGCAGCATGTTCATGTCGTTCTTAAATGAGCTTTTATCTCTCTGCCCTCACCACAAATCAGATTCTTCTGAGGAGTTCCCAGTACATTATCCTTTCCCCTGTGTAATTACCTTAACAAGCTCCAGCTGTTTTTATTCTCAGAAGGTTTACTCCCTGATATACAGCTGCCTACCCCCTTCGTAAGTGCAGGTCCTAAATGAGCTTTTTTCTCTGTTCCCTCACCACAATCCAGATTCTTTTGGGGAGTTACCAGTACAGTAACCATACCAGGAAGTACTTAATTTATTAAGCTACTGCTTTTCTTAATCTCAGTGGAGATATTTACTGATAAACAGCTACCTACGCAGCATGTTCATGTCGTTCCTAAATGAGCTTTTATCTCTCTGCCCTCACCACAAATCAGATTCTTCTGAGGAGTTCCCAGTACATTATCCTTTCCCCTGTGTAATTACCTTAACAAGCTCCAGCTGTTTTTATTCTCAGAAGGTTTACTCCCTGATATACAGCTGCCTACCCCCTTCGTAAGTGCAGGTCCTAAATGAGCTTTTTTCTCTGTTCCCTCACCACAATCCAGATTCTTTTGGGGAGTTACCAGTACAGTAACCATACCAGGAAGTACTTAATTTATTAAGCTACTGCTTTTCTTAATCTCAGTGGAGATATTTACTGATAAACAGCTACCTACGCAGCATGTTCATGTCGTTCCTAAATGAGCTTTTATCTCTCTGCACTCACCACAAATCAGATTCTTCTGAGGAGTTCCCAGTACATTATCCTTTCCCCTGTGTAATTACCTTAACAAGCTCCAGCTGTTTTTATTCTCAGAAGGTTTACTCCCTGATATACAGCTGCCTACCCCCTTCGTAAGTGCAGGTCCTAAATGAGCTTTTTTCTCTGTTCCCTCACCACAATCCAGATTCTTTTGGGGAGTTACCAGTACAGTAACCATACCAGGAAGTACTTAATTTATTAAGCTACTGCTTTTCTTAATCTCAGTGGAGATATTTACTGATAAACAGCTACCTACGCAGCATGTTCATGTCGTTCCTAAATGAGCTTTTATCTCTCTGCCCTCACCACAAATCAGATTCTTCTGAGGAGTTCCCAGTACATTATCCTTTCCCCTGTGTAATTACCTTAACAAGCTCCAGCTGTTTTTATTCTCAGAAGGTTTACTCCCTGATATACAGCTGCCTACCCCCTTCGTAAGTGCAGGTCCTAAATGAGCTTTTTTCTCTGTTCCCTCACCACAATCCAGATTCTTTTGGGGAGTTACCAGTACAGTAACCATACCAGGAAGTACTTAATTTATTAAGCTACTGCTTTTCTTAATCTCAGTGGAGATATTTACTGATAAACAGCTACCTACACAGCATGTTCATGTCGTTCCTAAATGAGCTTTTATCTCTCTGCCCTCACCACAAATCAGATTCTTCTGAGGAGTTCCCAGTACATTATCCTTTCCCCTGTGTAATTACCTTAACAAGCTCCAGCTGTTTTTATTCTCAGAAGGTTTACTCCCTGATATACAGCTGCCTACCCCCTTCGTAAGTGCAGGTCCTAAATGAGCTTTTTTCTCTGTTCCCTCACCACAATCCAGATTCTTTTGGGGAGTTACCAGTACAGTAACCATACCAGGAAGTACTTAATTTATTAAGCTACTGCTTTTCTTAATCTCAGTGGAGATATTTACTGATAAACAGCTACCTACGCAGCATGTTCATGTCGTTCCTAAATGAGCTTTTATCTCTCTGCCCTCACCACAAATCAGATTCTTCTGAGGAGTTCCCAGTACATTATCCTTTCCCCTGTGTAATTACCTTAACAAGCTCCAGCTGTTTTTATTCTCAGAAGGTTTACTCCCTGATATACAGCTGCCTACCCCCTTCGTAAGTGCAGGTCCTAAATGAGCTTTTTTCTCTGTTCCCTCACCACAATCCAGATTCTTTTGGGGAGTTACCAGTACAGTAACCATACCAGGAAGTACTTAATTTATTAAGCTACTGCTTTTCTTAATCTCAGTGGAGATATTTACTGATAAACAGCTACCTACGCAGCATGTTCATGTCGTCCTAAATGAGCTTTTATCTCTCTGCCCTCACCACAAATCAGATTCTTCTGAGGAGTTCCCAGTACATTATCCTTTCCCCTGTGTAATTACCTTAACAAGCTCCAGCTGTTTTTATTCTCAGAAGGTTTACTCCCTGATATACAGCTGCCTACCCCCTTCGTAAGTGCAGGTCCTAAATGAGCTTTTTTCTCTGTTCCCTCACCACAATCCAGATTCTTTTGGGGAGTTACCAGTACAGTAACCATACCAGGAAGTACTTAATTTATTAAGCTACTGCTTTTCTTAATCTCAGTGGAGATATTTACTGATAAACAGCTACCTACGCAGCATGTTCATGTCGTTCCTAAATGAGCTTTTATCTCTCTGCCCTCACCACAAATCAGATTCTTCTGAGGAGTTCCCAGTACATTATCCTTTCCCCTGTGTAATTACCTTAACAAGCTCCAGCTGTTTTTATTCTCAGAAGGTTTACTCCCTGATATACAGCTGCCTACCCCCTTCGTAAGTGCAGGTCCTAAATGAGCTTTTTTCTCTGTTCCCTCACCACAATCCAGATTCTTTTGGGGAGTTACCAGTACAGTAACCATACCAGGAAGTACTTAATTTATTAAGCTACTGCTTTTCTTAATCTCAGTGGAGATATTTACTGATAAACAGCTACCTACGCAGCATGTTCATGTCGTTCCTAAATGAGCTTTTATCTCTCTGCCCTCACCACAAATCAGATTCTTCTGAGGAGTTCCCAGTACATTATCCTTTCCCCTGTGTAATTACCTTAACAAGCTCCAGCTGTTTTTATTCTCAGAAGGTTTACTCCCTGATATACAGCTGCCTACCCCCTTCGTAAGTGCAGGTCCTAAATGAGCTTTTTTCTCTGTTCCCTCACCACAATCCAGATTCTTTTGGGGAGTTACCAGTACAGTAACCATACCAGGAAGTACTTAATTTATTAAGCTACTGCTTTTCTTAATCTCAGTGGAGATATTTACTGATAAACAGCTACCTACGCAGCATGTTCATGTCGTTCCTAAATGAGCTTTTATCTCTCTGCCCTCACCACAAATCAGATTCTTCTGAGGAGTTCCCAGTACATTATCCTTTCCCCTGTGTAATTACCTTAACAAGCTCCAGCTGTTTTTATTCTCAGAAGGTTTACTCCCTGATATACAGCTGCCTACCCCCTTCGTAAGTGCAGGTCCTAAATGAGCTTTTTTCTCTGTTCCCTCACCACAATCCAGATTCTTTTGGGGAGTTACCAGTACAGTAACCATACCAGGAAGTACTTAATTTATTAAGCTACTGCTTTTCTTAATCTCAGTGGAGATATTTACTGATAAACAGCTACCTACGCAGCATGTTCATGTCGTTCCTAAATGAGCTTTTATCTCTCTGCCCTCACCACAAATCAGATTCTTCTGAGGAGTTCCCAGTACATTATCCTTTCCCCTGTGTAATTACCTTAACAAGCTCCAGCTGTTTTTATTCTCAGAAGGTTTACTCCCTGATATACAGCTGCCTACCCCCTTCGTAAGTGCAGGTCCTAAATGAGCTTTTTTCTCTGTTCCCTCACCACAATCCAGATTCTTTTGGGGAGTTACCAGTACAGTAACCATACCAGGAAGTACTTAATTTATTAAGCTACTGCTTTTCTTAATCTCAGTGGAGATATTTACTGATAAACAGCTACCTACGCAGCATGTTCATGTCGTTCCTAAATGAGCTTTTATCTCTCTGCCCTCACCACAAATCAGATTCTTCTGAGGAGTTCCCAGTACATTATCCTTTCCCCTGTGTAATTACCTTAACAAGCTCCAGCTGTTTTTATTCTCAGAAGGTTTACTCCCTGATATACAGCTGCCTACCCCCTTCGTAAGTGCAGGTCCTAAATGAGCTTTTTTCTCTGTTCCCTCACCACAATCCAGATTCTTTTGGGGAGTTACCAGTACAGTAACCATACCAGGAAGTACTTAATTTATTAAGCTACTGCTTTTCTTAATCTCAGTGGAGATATTTACTGATAAACAGCTACCTACGCAGCATGTTCATGTCGTTCCTAAATGAGCTTTTATCTCTCTGCCCTCACCACAAATCAGATTCTTCTGAGGAGTTCCCAGTACATTATCCTTTCCCCTGTGTAATTACCTTAACAAGCTCCAGCTGTTTTTATTCTCAGAAGGTTTACTCCCTGATATACAGCTGCCTACCCCCTTCGTAAGTGCAGGTCCTAAATGAGCTTTTTTCTCTGTTCCCTCACCACAATCCAGATTCTTTTGGGGAGTTACCAGTACAGTAACCATACCAGGAAGTACTTAATTTATTAAGCTACTGCTTTTCTTAATCTCAGTGGAGATATTTACTGATAAACAGCTACCTACGCAGCATGTTCATGTCGTTCCTAAATGAGCTTTTATCTCTCTGCCCTCACCACAAATCAGATTCTTCTGAGGAGTTCCCAGTACATTATCCTTTCCCCTGTGTAATTACCTTAACAAGCTCCAGCTGTTTTTATTCTCAGAAGGTTTACTCCCTGATATACAGCTGCCTACCCCCTTCGTAAGTGCAGGTCCTAAATGAGCTTTTTTCTCTGTTCCCTCACCACAATCCAGATTCTTTTGGGGAGTTACCAGTACAGTAACCATACCAGGAAGTACTTAATTTATTAAGCTACTGCTTTTCTTAATCTCAGTGGAGATATTTACTGATAAACAGCTACCTACGCAGCATGTTCATGTCGTTCCTAAATGAGCTTTTATCTCTCTGCCCTCACCACAAATCAGATTCTTCTGAGGAGTTCCCAGTACATTATCCTTTCCCCTGTGTAATTACCTTAACAAGCTCCAGCTGTTTTTATTCTCAGAAGGTTTACTCCCTGATATACAGCTGCCTACCCCCTTCGTAAGTGCAGGTCCTAAATGAGCTTTTTTCTCTGTTCCCTCACCACAATCCAGATTCTTTTGGGGAGTTACCAGTACAGTAACCATACCAGGAAGTACTTAATTTATTAAGCTACTGCTTTTCTTAATCTCAGTGGAGATATTTACTGATAAACAGCTACCTACGCAGCATGTTCATGTCGTTCCTAAATGAGCTTTTATCTCTCTGCCCTCACCACAAATCAGATTCTTCTGAGGAGTTCCCAGTACATTATCCTTTCCCCTGTGTAATTACCTTAACAAGCTCCAGCTG
Source organism: Perognathus longimembris pacificus (assembly GCF_023159225.1). Classification (NCBI taxonomy): domain Eukaryota; kingdom Metazoa; phylum Chordata; class Mammalia; order Rodentia; family Heteromyidae; genus Perognathus; species Perognathus longimembris. The sequence goes on along the minus strand of NW_025959908.1, from coordinate 62,748 downwards.
TTTTTATTCTCAGAAGGTTTACTCCCTGATATACAGCTGCCTACCCCCTTCGTAAGTGCAGGTCCTAAATGAGCTTTTTTCTCTGTTCCCTCACCACAATCCAGATTCTTTTGGGGAGTTACCAGTACAGTAACCATACCAGGAAGTACTTAATTTATTAAGCTACTGCTTTTCTTAATCTCAGTGGAGATATTTACTGATAAACAGCTACCTACGCAGCATGTTCATGTCGTTCCTAAATGAGCTTTTATCTCTCTGCCCTCACCACAAATCAGATTCTTCTGAGGAGTTCCCAGTACATTATCCTTTCCCCTGTGTAATTACCTTAACAAGCTCCAGCTGTTTTTATTCTCAGAAGGTTTACTCCCTGATATACAGCTGCCTACCCCCTTCGTAAGTGCAGGTCCTAAATGAGCTTTTTTCTCTGTTCCCTCACCACAATCCAGATTCTTTTGGGGAGTTACCAGTACAGTAACCATACCAGGAAGTACTTAATTTATTAAGCTACTGCTTTTCTTAATCTCAGTGGAGATATTTACTGATAAACAGCTACCTACGCAGCATGTTCATGTCGTTCCTAAATGAGCTTTTATCTCTCTGCCCTCACCACAAATCAGATTCTTCTGAGGAGTTCCCAGTACATTATCCTTTCCCCTGTGTAATTACCTTAACAAGCTCCAGCTGTTTTTATTCTCAGAAGGTTTACTCCCTGATATACAGCTGCCTACCCCCTTCGTAAGTGCAGGTCCTAAATGAGCTTTTTTCTCTGTTCCCTCACCACAATCCAGATTCTTTTGGGGAGTTACCAGTACAGTAACCATACCAGGAAGTACTTAATTTATTAAGCTACTGCTTTTCTTAATCTCAGTGGAGATATTTACTGATAAACAGCTACCTACGCAGCATGTTCATGTCGTTCCTAAATGAGCTTTTATCTCTCTGCCCTCACCACAAATCAGATTCTTCTGAGGAGTTCCCAGTACATTATCCTTTCCCCTGTGTAATTACCTTAACAAGCTCCAGCTGTTTTTATTCTCAGAAGGTTTACTCCCTGATATACAGCTGCCTACCCCCTTCGTAAGTGCAGGTCCTAAATGAGCTTTTTTCTCTGTTCCCTCACCACAATCCAGATTCTTTTGGGGAGTTACCAGTACAGTAACCATACCAGGAAGTACTTAATTTATTAAGCTACTGCTTTTCTTAATCTCAGTGGAGATATTTACTGATAAACAGCTACCTACGCAGCATGTTCATGTCGTTCCTAAATGAGCTTTTATCTCTCTGCCCTCACCACAAATCAGATTCTTCTGAGGAGTTCCCAGTACATTATCCTTTCCCCTGTGTAATTACCTTAACAAGCTCCAGCTGTTTTTATTCTCAGAAGGTTTACTCCCTGATATACAGCTGCCTACCCCCTTCGTAAGTGCAGGTCCTAAATGAGCTTTTTTCTCTGTTCCCTCACCACAATCCAGATTCTTTTGGGGAGTTACCAGTACAGTAACCATACCAGGAAGTACTTAATTTATTAAGCTACTGCTTTTCTTAATCTCAGTGGAGATATTTACTGATAAACAGCTACCTACGCAGCATGTTCATGTCGTTCCTAAATGAGCTTTTATCTCTCTGCCCTCACCACAAATCAGATTCTTCTGAGGAGTTCCCAGTACATTATCCTTTCCCCTGTGTAATTACCTTAACAAGCTCCAGCTGTTTTTATTCTCAGAAGGTTTACTCCCTGATATACAGCTGCCTACCCCCTTCGTAAGTGCAGGTCCTAAATGAGCTTTTTTCTCTGTTCCCTCACCACAATCCAGATTCTTTTGGGGAGTTACCAGTACAGTAACCATACCAGGAAGTACTTAATTTATTAAGCTACTGCTTTTCTTAATCTCAGTGGAGATATTTACTGATAAACAGCTACCTACGCAGCATGTTCATGTCGTTCCTAAATGAGCTTTTATCTCTCTGCCCTCACCACAAATCAGATTCTTCTGAGGAGTTCCCAGTACATTATCCTTTCCCCTGTGTAATTACCTTAACAAGCTCCAGCTGTTTTTATTCTCAGAAGGTTTACTCCCTGATATACAGCTGCCTACCCCCTTCGTAAGTGCAGGTCCTAAATGAGCTTTTTTCTCTGTTCCCTCACCACAATCCAGATTCTTTTGGGGAGTTACCAGTACAGTAACCATACCAGGAAGTACTTAATTTATTAAGCTACTGCTTTTCTTAATCTCAGTGGAGATATTTACTGATAAACAGCTACCTACGCAGCATGTTCATGTCGTTCCTAAATGAGCTTTTATCTCTCTGCCCTCACCACAAATCAGATTCTTCTGAGGAGTTCCCAGTACATTATCCTTTCCCCTGTGTAATTACCTTAACAAGCTCCAGCTGTTTTTATTCTCAGAAGGTTTACTCCCTGATATACAGCTGCCTACCCCCTTCGTAAGTGCAGGTCCTAAATGAGCTTTTTTCTCTGTTCCCTCACCACAATCCAGATTCTTTTGGGGAGTTACCAGTACAGTAACCATACCAGGAAGTACTTAATTTATTAAGCTACTGCTTTTCTTAATCTCAGTGGAGATATTTACTGATAAACAGCTACCTACGCAGCATGTTCATGTCGTTCCTAAATGAGCTTTTATCTCTCTGCCCTCACCACAAATCAGATTCTTCTGAGGAGTTCCCAGTACATTATCCTTTCCCCTGTGTAATTACCTTAACAAGCTCCAGCTGTTTTTATTCTCAGAAGGTTTACTCCCTGATATACAGCTGCCTACCCCCTTCGTAAGTGCAGGTCCTAAATGAGCTTTTTTCTCTGTTCCCTCACCACAATCCAGATTCTTTTGGGGAGTTACCAGTACAGTAACCATACCAGGAAGTACTTAATTTATTAAGCTACTGCTTTTCTTAATCTCAGTGGAGATATTTACTGATAAACAGCTACCTACGCAGCATGTTCATGTCGTTCCTAAATGAGCTTTTATCTCTCTGCCCTCACCACAAATCAGATTCTTCTGAGGAGTTCCCAGTACATTATCCTTTCCCCTGTGTAATTACCTTAACAAGCTCCAGCTGTTTTTATTCTCAGAAGGTTTACTCCCTGATATACAGCTGCCTACCCCCTTCGTAAGTGCAGGTCCTAAATGAGCTTTTTTCTCTGTTCCCTCACCACAATCCAGATTCTTTTGGGGAGTTACCAGTACAGTAACCATACCAGGAAGTACTTAATTTATTAAGCTACTGCTTTTCTTAATCTCAGTGGAGATATTTACTGATAAACAGCTACCTACGCAGCATGTTCATGTCGTTCCTAAATGAGCTTTTATCTCTCTGCCCTCACCACAAATCAGATTCTTCTGAGGAGTTCCCAGTACATTATCCTTTCCCCTGTGTAATTACCTTAACAAGCTCCAGCTGTTTTTATTCTCAGAAGGTTTACTCCCTGATATACAGCTGCCTACCCCCTTCGTAAGTGCAGGTCCTAAATGAGCTTTTTTCTCTGTTCCCTCACCACAATCCAGATTCTTTTGGGGAGTTACCAGTACAGTAACCATACCAGGAAGTACTTAATTTATTAAGCTACTGCTTTTCTTAATCTCAGTGGAGATATTTACTGATAAACAGCTACCTACGCAGCATGTTCATGTCGTTCCTAAATGAGCTTTTATCTCTCTGCCCTCACCACAAATCAGATTCTTCTGAGGAGTTCCCAGTACATTATCCTTTCCCCTGTGTAATTACCTTAACAAGCTCCAGCTGTTTTTATTCTCAGAAGGTTTACTCCCTGATATACAGCTGCCTACCCCCTTCGTAAGTGCAGGTCCTAAATGAGCTTTTTTCTCTGTTCCCTCACCACAATCCAGATTCTTTTGGGGAGTTACCAGTACAGTAACCATACCAGGAAGTACTTAATTTATTAAGCTACTGCTTTTCTTAATCTCAGTGGAGATATTTACTGATAAACAGCTACCTACGCAGCATGTTCATGTCGTTCCTAAATGAGCTTTTATCTCTCTGCCCTCACCACAAATCAGATTCTTCTGAGGAGTTCCCAGTACATTATCCTTTCCCCTGTGTAATTACCTTAACAAGCTCCAGCTGTTTTTATTCTCAGAAGGTTTACTCCCTGATATACAGCTGCCTACCCCCTTCGTAAGTGCAGGTCCTAAATGAGCTTTTTTCTCTGTTCCCTCACCACAATCCAGATTCTTTTGGGGAGTTACCAGTACAGTAACCATACCAGGAAGTACTTAATTTATTAAGCTACTGCTTTTCTTAATCTCAGTGGAGATATTTACTGATAAACAGCTACCTACGCAGCATGTTCATGTCGTTCCTAAATGAGCTTTTATCTCTCTGCCCTCACCACAAATCAGATTCTTCTGAGGAGTTCCCAGTACATTATCCTTTCCCCTGTGTAATTACCTTAACAAGCTCCAGCTGTTTTTATTCTCAGAAGGTTTACTCCGTGATATACAGCTGCCTACCCCCTTCGTAAGTGCAGGTCCTAAATGAGCTTTTTTCTCTGTTCCCTCACCACAATCCAGATTCTTTTGGGGAGTTACCAGTACAGTAACCATACCAGGAAGTACTTAATTTATTAAGCTACTGCTTTTCTTAATCTCAGTGGAGATATTTACTGATAAACAGCTACCTACGCAGCATGTTCATGTCGTTCCTAAATGAGCTTTTATCTCTCTGCCCTCACCACAAATCAGATTCTTCTGAGGAGTTCCCAGTACATTATCCTTTCCCCTGTGTAATTACCTTAACAAGCTCCAGCTGTTTTTATTCTCAGAAGGTTTACTCCCTGATATACAGCTGCCTACCCCCTTCGTAAGTGCAGGTCCTAAATGAGCTTTTTTCTCTGTTCCCTCACCACAATCCAGATTCTTTTGGGGAGTTACCAGTACAGTAACCATACCAGGAAGTACTTAATTTATTAAGCTACTGCTTTTCTTAATCTCAGTGGAGATATTTACTGATAAACAGCTACCTACGCAGCATGTTCATGTCGTTCCTAAATGAGCTTTTATCTCTCTGCCCTCACCACAATCAGATTCTTCTGAGGAGTTCCCAGTACATTATCCTTTCCCCTGTGTAATTACCTTAACAAGCTCCAGCTGTTTTTATTCTCAGAAGGTTTCTCCCTGATATACAGCTGCCTACCCCCTTCGTAAGTGCAGGTCCTAAATGAGCTTTTTTCTCTGTTCCCTCACCACAATCCAGATTCTTTTGGGGAGTTACCAGTACAGTAACCATACCAGGAAGTACTTAATTTATTAAGCTACTGCTTTTCTTAATCTCAGTGGAGATATTTACTGATAAACAGCTACCTACGCAGCATGTTCATGTCGTTCCTAAATGAGCTTTTATCTCTCTGCCCTCACCACAAATCAGATTCTTCTGAGGAGTTCCCAGTACATTATCCTTTCCCCTGTGTAATTACCTTAACAAGCTCCAGCTGTTTTTATTCTCAGAAGGTTTACTCCCTGATATACAGCTGCCTACCCCCTTCGTAAGTGCAGGTCCTAAATGAGCTTTTTTCTCTGTTCCCTCACCACAATCCAGATTCTTTTGGGGAGTTACCAGTACAGTAACCATACCAGGAAGTACTTAATTTATTAAGCTACTGCTTTTCTTAATCTCAGTGGAGATATTTACTGATAAACAGCTACCTACGCAGCATGTTCATGTCGTTCCTAAATGAGCTTTTATCTCTCTGCCCTCACCACAAATCAGATTCTTCTGAGGAGTTCCCAGTACATTATCCTTTCCCCTGTGTAATTACCTTAACAAGCTCCAGCTGTTTTTATTCTCAGAAGGTTTACTCCCTGATATACAGCTGCCTACCCCCTTCGTAAGTGCAGGTCCTAAATGAGCTTTTTTCTCTGTTCCCTCACCACAATCCAGATTCTTTTGGGGAGTTACCAGTACAGTAACCATACCAGGAAGTACTTAATTTATTAAGCTACTGCTTTTCTTAATCTCAGTGGAGATATTTACTGATAAACAGCTACCTACGCAGCATGTTCATGTCGTTCCTAAATGAGCTTTTATCTCTCTGCCCTCACCACAAATCAGATTCTTCTGAGGAGTTCCCAGTACATTATCCTTTCCCCTGTGTAATTACCTTAACAAGCTCCAGCTGTTTTTATTCTCAGAAGGTTTACTCCCTGATATACAGCTGCCTACCCCCTTCGTAAGTGCAGGTCCTAAATGAGCTTTTTTCTCTGTTCCCTCACCACAATCCAGATTCTTTTGGGGAGTTACCAGTACAGTAACCATACCAGGAAGTACTTAATTTATTAAGCTACTGCTTTTCTTAATCTCAGTGGAGATATTTACTGATAAACAGCTACCTACGCAGCATGTTCATGTCGTTCCTAAATGAGCTTTTATCTCTCTGCCCTCACCACAAATCAGATTCTTCTGAGGAGTTCCCAGTACATTATCCTTTCCCCTGTGTAATTACCTTAACAAGCTCCAGCTGTTTTTATTCTCAGAAGGTTTACTCCCTGATATACAGCTGCCTACCCCCTTCGTAAGTGCAGGTCCTAAATGAGCTTTTTTCTCTGTTCCCTCACCACAATCCAGATTCTTTTGGGGAGTTACCAGTACAGTAACCATACCAGGAAGTACTTAATTTATTAAGCTACTGCTTTTCTTAATCTCAGTGGAGATATTTACTGATAAACAGCTACCTACGCAGCATGTTCATGTCGTTCCTAAATGAGCTTTTATCTCTCTGCCCTCACCACAAATCAGATTCTTCTGAGGAGTTCCCAGTACATTATCCTTTCCCCTGTGTAATTACCTTAACAAGCTCCAGCTGTTTTTATTCTCAGAAGGTTTTCCTCCGTGATATACAGCTGCCTACCCCCTTCGTAAGTGCAGGTCCTAAATGAGCTTTTTTCTCTGTTCCCTCACCACAATCCAGATTCTTTTGGGGAGTTACCAGTACAGTAACCATACCAGGAAGTACTTAATTTATTAAGCTACTGCTTTTCTTAATCTCAGTGGAGATATTTACTGATAAACAGCTACCTACGCAGCATGTTCATGTCGTTCCTAAATGAGCTTTTATCTCTCTGCCCTCACCACAAATCAGATTCTTCTGAGGAGTTCCCAGTACATTATCCTTTCCCCTGTGTAATTACCTTAACAAGCTCCAGCTGTTTTTATTCTCAGAAGGTTTACTCCCTGATATACAGCTGCCTACCCCCTTCGTAAGTGCAGGTCCTAAATGAGCTTTTTTCTCTGTTCCCTCACCACAATCCAGATTCTTTTGGGGAGTTACCAGTACAGTAACCATACCAGGAAGTACTTAATTTATTAAGCTACTGCTTTTCTTAATCTCAGTGGAGATATTTACTGATAAACAGCTACCTACGCAGCATGTTCATGTCGTTCCTAAATGAGCTTTTATCTCTCTGCCCTCACCACAAATCAGATTCTTCTGAGGAGTTCCCAGTACATTATCCTTTCCCCTGTGTAATTACCTTAACAAGCTCCAGCTGTTTTTATTCTCAGAAGGTTTACTCCCTGATATACAGCTGCCTACCCCTTCGTAAGTGCAGGTCCTAAATGAGCTTTTTTCTCTGTTCCCTCACCACAATCCAGATTCTTTTGGGGAGTTACCAGTACAGTAACCATACCAGGAAGTACTTAATTTATTAAGCTACTGCTTTTCTTAATCTCAGTGGAGATATTTACTGATAAACAGCTACCTACGCAGCATGTTCATGTCGTTCCTAAATGAGCTTTTATCTCTCTGCCCTCACCACAAATCAGATTCTTCTGAGGAGTTCCCAGTACATTATCCTTTCCCCTGTGTAATTACCTTAACAAGCTCCAGCTGTTTTTATTCTCAGAAGGTTTACTCCCTGATATACAGCTGCCTACCCCCTTCGTAAGTGCAGGTCCTAAATGAGCTTTTTTCTCTGTTCCCTCACCACAATCCAGATTCTTTTGGGGAGTTACCAGTACAGTAACCATACCAGGAAGTACTTAATTTATTAAGCTACTGCTTTTCTTAATCTCAGTGGAGATATTTACTGATAAACAGCTACCTACGCAGCATGTTCATGTCGTTCCTAAATGAGCTTTTATCTCTCTGCCCTCACCACAAATCAGATTCTTCTGAGGAGTTCCCAGTACATTATCCTTTCCCCTGTGTAATTACCTTAACAAGCTCCAGCTGTTTTTATTCTCAGAAGGTTTACTCCCTGATATACAGCTGCCTACCCCTTCCTAAGTGCAGGTCCTAAATGAGCTTTTTTCTCTGTTCCCTCACCACAATCCAGATTCTTTTGGGGAGTTACCAGTACAGTAACCATACCAGGAAGTACTTAATTTATTAAGCTACTGCTTTTCTTAATCTCAGTGGAGATATTTACTGATAAACAGCTACCTACGCAGCATGTTCATGTCGTTCCTAAATGAGCTTTTATCTCTCTGCCCTCACCACAAATCAGATTCTTCTGAGGAGTTCCCAGTACATTATCCTTTCCCCTGTGTAATTACCTTAACAAGCTCCAGCTGTTTTTATTCTCAGAAGGTTTACTCCCTGATATACAGCTGCCTACCCCCTTCGTAAGTGCAGGTCCTAAATGAGCTTTTTTCTCTGTTCCCTCACCACAATCCAGATTCTTTTGGGGAGTTACCAGTACAGTAACCATACCAGGAAGTACTTAATTTATTAAGCTACTGCTTTTCTTAATCTCAGTGGAGATATTTACTGATAAACAGCTACCTACGCAGCATGTTCATGTCGTTCCTAAATGAGCTTTTATCTCTCTGCCCTCACCACAAATCAGATTCTTCTGAGGAGTTCCCAGTACATTATCCTTTCCCCTGTGTAATTACCTTAACAAGCTCCAGCTGTTTTTATTCTCAGAAGGTTTACTCCCTGATATACAGCTGCCTACCCCCTTCGTAAGTGCAGGTCCTAAATGAGCTTTTTTCTCTGTTCCCTCACCACAATCCAGATTCTTTTGGGGAGTTACCAGTACAGTAACCATACCAGGAAGTACTTAATTTATTAAGCTACTGCTTTTCTTAATCTCAGTGGAGATATTTACTGATAAACAGCTACCTACGCAGCATGTTCATGTCGTTCCTAAATGAGCTTTTATCTCTCTGCCCTCACCACAAATCAGATTCTTCTGAGGAGTTCCCAGTACATTATCCTTTCCCCTGTGTAATTACCTTAACAAGCTCCAGCTGTTTTTATTCTCAGAAGGTTTACTCCCTGATATACAGCTGCCTACCCCCTTCGTAAGTGCAGGTCCTAAATGAGCTTTTTTCTCTGTTCCCTCACCACAATCCAGATTCTTTTGGGGAGTTACCAGTACAGTAACCATACCAGGAAGTACTTAATTTATTAAGCTACTGCTTTTCTTAATCTCAGTGGAGATATTTACTGATAAACAGCTACCTACGCAGCATGTTCATGTCGTTCCTAAATGAGCTTTTATCTCTCTGCCCTCACCACAAATCAGATTCTTCTGAGGAGTTCCCAGTACATTATCCTTTCCCCTGTGTAATTACCTTAACAAGCTCCAGCTGTTTTTATTCTCAGAAGGTTTACTCCCTGATATACAGCTGCCTACCCCCTTCGTAAGTGCAGGTCCTAAATGAGCTTTTTTCTCTGTTCCCTCACCACAATCCAGATTCTTTTGGGGAGTTACCAGTACAGTAACCATACCAGGAAGTACTTAATTTATTAAGCTACTGCTTTTCTTAATCTCAGTGGAGATATTTACTGATAAACAGCTACCTACGCAGCATGTTCATGTCGTTCCTAAATGAGCTTTTATCTCTCTGCCCTCACCACAAATCAGATTCTTCTGAGGAGTTCCCAGTACATTATCCTTTCCCCTGTGTAATTACCTTAACAAGCTCCAGCTGTTTTTATTCTCAGAAGGTTTACTCCCTGATATACAGCTGCCTACCCCCTTCGTAAGTGCAGGTCCTAAATGAGCTTTTTTCTCTGTTCCCTCACCACAATCCAGATTCTTTTGGGGAGTTACCAGTACAATAACCATACCAGGAAGTACTTAATTTATTAAGCTACTGCTTTTCTTAATCTCAGTGGAGATATTTACTGATAAACAGCTACCTACGCAGCATGTTCATGTCGTTCCTAAATGAGCTTTTATCTCTCTGCCCTCACCACAAATCAGATTCTTCTGAGGAGTTCCCAGTACATTATCCTTTCCCCTGTGTAATTACCTTAACAAGCTCCAGCTGTTTTTATTCTCAGAAGGTTTACTCCCTGATATACAGCTGCCTACCCCCTTCGTAAGTGCAGGTCCTAAATGAGCTTTTTCTCTGTTCCCTCACCACAATCCAGATTCTTTTGGGGAGTTACCAGTACAGTACCCATACCAGGAAGTACTTAATTTATTAAGCTACTGCTTTTCTTAATCTCAGTGGAGATATTTACTGATAAACAGCTACCTACGCAGCATGTTCATGTCGTTCCTAAATGAGCTTTTATCTCTCTGCCCTCACCACAAATCAGATTCTTCTGAGGAGTTCCCAGTACATTATCCTTTCCCCTGTGTAATTACCTTAACAAGCTCCAGCTGTTTTTATTCTCAGAAGGTTTACTCCCTGATATACAGCTGCCTACCCCCTTCGTAAGTGCAGGTCCTAAATGAGCTTTTTTCTCTGTTCCCTCACCACAATCCAGATTCTTTAGGGGAGTTACCAGTACAGTAACCATACCAGGAAGTACTTAATTTATTAAGCTACTGCTTTTCTTAATCTCAGTGGAGATATTTACTGATAAACAGCTACCTACGCAGCATGTTCATGTCGTTCCTAAATGAGCTTTTATCTCTCTGCCCTCACCACAAATCAGATTCTTCTGAGGAGTTCCCAGTACATTATCCTTTCCCCTGTGTAATTACCTTAACAAGCTCCAGCTGTTTTTATTCTCAGAAGGTTTACTCCCTGATATACAGCTGCCTACCCCCTTCGTAAGTGCAGGTCCTAAATGAGCTTTTTTCTCTGTTCCCTCACCACAATCCAGATTCTTTTGGGGAGTTACCAGTACAGTAACCATACCAGGAAGTACTTAATTTATTAAGCTACTGCTTTTCTTAATCTCAGTGGAGATATTTACTGATAAACAGCTACCTACGCAGCATGTTCATGTCGTTCCTAAATGAGCTTTTATCTCTCTGCCCTCACCACAAATCAGATTCTTCTGAGGAGGTCCCAGTACATTATCCTTTCCCCTGTGTAATTACCTTAACAAGCTCCAGCTGTTTTTATTCTCAGAAGGTTTACTCCCTGATATACAGCTGCCTACCCCCTTCGTAAGTGCAGGTCCTAAATGAGCTTTTTTCTCTGTTCCCTCACCACAATCCAGATTCTTTTGGGGAGTTACCAGTACAGTAACCATACCAGGAAGTACTTAATTTATTAAGCTACTCTTTTCTTAATCTCAGTGGAGATATTTACTGATAAACAGCTACCTACGCAGCATGTTCATGTCGTTCCTAAATGAGCTTTTATCTCTCTGCCCTCACCACAAATCAGATTCTTCTGAGGAGTTCCCAGTACATTATCCTTTCCCCTGTGTAATTACCTTAACAAGCTCCAGCTGTTTTTATTCTCAGAAGGTTTACTCCCTGATATACAGCTGCCTACCCCCTTCGTAAGTGCAGGTCCTAAATGAGCTTTTTTCTCTGTTCCCTCACCACAATCCAGATTCTTTTGGGGAGTTACCAGTACAGTAACCATACCAGGAAGTACTTAATTTATTAAGCTACTGCTTTTCTTAATCTCAGTGGAGATATTTACTGATAAACAGCTACCTACGCAGCATGTTCATGTCGTTCCTAAATGAGCTTTTATCTCTCTGCCCTCACCACAAATCAGATTCTTCTGAGGAGTTCCCAGTACATTATCCTTTCCCCTGTGTAATTACCTTAACAAGCTCCAGCTGTTTTTATTCTCAGAAGGTTTACTCCTGATATACAGCTGCCTACCCCCTTCGTAAGTGCAGGTCCTAAATGAGCTTTTTTCTCTGTTCCCTCACCACAATCCAGATTCTTTTGGGGAGTTACCAGTACAGTACCCATACCAGGAAGTACTTAATTTATTAAGCTACTGCTTTTCTTAATCTCAGTGGAGATATTTACTGATAAACAGCTACCTACGCAGCATGTTCATGTCGTTCCTAAATGAGCTTTTATCTCTCTGACCTCACCACAAATCAGATTCTTCTGAGGAGTTCCCAGTACATTATCCTTTCCCCTGTGTAATTACCTTAACAAGCTCCAGCTGTTTTTATTCTCAGAAGGTTTACTCCCTGATATACAGCTGCCTACCCCCTTCGTAAGTGCAGGTCCTAAATGAGCTTTTTTCTCTGTTCCCTCACCACAATCCAGATTCTTTGGGGAGTTACCAGTACAGTAACCATACCAGGAAGTACTTAATTTATTAAGCTACTGCTTTTCTTAATCTCAGTGGAGATATTTACTGATAAACAGCTACCTACGCAGCATGTTCATGTCGTTCCTAAATGAGCTTTTATCTCTCTGCCCTCACCACAAATCAGATTCTTCTGAGGAGTTCCCAGTACATTATCCTTTCCCCTGTGTAATTACCTTAACAAGCTCCAGCTGTTTTTATTCTCAGAAGGTTTACTCCCTGATATACAGCTGCCTACCCCCTTCGTAAGTGCAGGTCCTAAATGAGCTTTTTTCTCTGTTCCCTCACCACAATCCAGATTCTTTTGGGGAGTTACCAGTACAGTAACCATACCAGGAAGTACTTAATTTATTAAGCTACTGCTTTTCTTAATCTCAGTGGAGATATTTACTGATAAACAGCTACCTACGCAGCATGTTCATGTCGTTCCTAAATGAGCTTTTATCTCTCTGCCCTCACCACAAATCAGATTCTTCTGAGGAGTTCCCAGTACATTATCCTTTCCCTGTGTAATTACCTTAACAAGCTCCAGCTGTTTTTATTCTCAGAAGGTTTACTCCCTGATATACAGCTGCCTACCCCCTTCGTAAGTGCAGGTCCTAAATGAGCTTTTTTCTCTGTTCCCTCACCACAATCCAGATTCTTTTGGGGAGTTACCAGTACAGTAACCATACCAGGAAGTACTTAATTTATTAAGCTACTGCTTTTCTTAATCTCAGTGGAGATATTTACTGATAAACAGCTACCTACGCAGCATGTTCATGTCGTTCCTAAATGAGCTTTTATCTCTCTGCCCTCACCACAAATCAGATTCTTCTGAGGAGTTCCCAGTACATTATCCTTTCCCCTGTGTAATTACCTTAACAAGCTCCAGCTGTTTTTATTCTCAGAAGGTTTACTCCCTGATATACAGCTGCCTACCCCCTTCGTAAGTGCAGGTCCTAAATGAGCTTTTTTCTCTGTTCACTCACCACAATCCAGATTCTTTTGGGGAGTTACCAGTACAGTAACCATACCAGGAAGTACTTAATTTATTAAGCTACTGCTTTTCTTAATCTCAGTGGAGATATTTACTGATAAACAGCTACCTACGCAGCATGTTCATGTCGTTCCTAAATGAGCTTTTATCTCTCTGCCCTCACCACAAATCAGATTCTTCTGAGGAGTTCCCAGTACATTATCCTTTCCCCTGTGTAATTACCTTAACAAGCTCCAGCTGTTTTTATTCTCAGAAGGTTTACTCCCTGATATACAGCTGCCTACCCCCTTCGTAAGTGCAGGTCCTAAATGAGCTTTTTTCTCTGTTCCCTCACCACAATCCAGATTCTTTTGGGGAGTTACCAGTACAGTAACCATACCAGGAAGTACTTAATTTATTAAGCTACTGCTTTTCTTAATCTCAGTGGAGATATTTACTGATAAACAGCACCTACGCAGCATGTTCATGTCGTTCCTAAATGAGCTTTTATCTCTCTGCCCTCACCACAAATCAGATTCTTCTGAGGAGTTCCCAGTACATTATCCTTTCCCCTGTGTAATTACCTTAACAAGCTCCAGCTGTTTTTATTCTCAGAAGGTTTACTCCCTGATATACAGCTGCCTACCCCCTTCGTAAGTGCAGGTCATAAATGAGCTTTTTTCTCTGTTCCCTCACCACAATCCAGATTCTTTTGGGGAGTTACCAGTACAGTAACCATACCAGGAAGTACTTAATTTATTAAGCTACTGCTTTTCTTAATCTCAGTGGAGATATTTACTGATAAACAGCTACCTACGCAGCATGTTCATGTCGTTCCTAAATGAGCTTTTATCTCTCTGCCCTCACCACAAATCAGATTCTTCTGAGGAGTTCCCAGTACATTATCCTTTCCCCTGTGTAATTACCTTAACAAGCTCCAGCTGTTTTTATTCTCAGAAGGTTTACTCTCTGATATACAGCTGCCTACCCCCTTCGTAAGTGCAGGTCCTAAATGAGCTTTTTTCTCTGTTCCCTCACCACAATCCAGATTCTTTTGGGGAGTTACCAGTACAGTAACCATACCAGGAAGTACTTAATTTATTAAGCTACTGCTTTTCTTAATCTCAGTGGAGATATTTACTGATAAACAGCTACCTACGCAGCATGTTCATGTCGTTCCTAAATGAGCTTTTATCTCTCTGCCCTCACCACAAATCAGATTCTTCTGAGGAGTTCCCAGTACATTATCCTTTCCCCTGTGTAATTACCTTAACAAGCTCCAGCTGTTTTTATTCTCAGAAGGTTTACTCCCTGATATACAGCTGCCTACCCCCTTCGTAAGTGCAGGTCCTAAATGAGCTTTTTTCTCTGTTCCCTCACCACAATCCAGATTCTTTTGGGGAGTTACCAGTACAGTAACCATACCAGGAAGTACTTAATTTATTAAGCTACTGCTTTTCTTAATCTCAGTGGAGATATTTACTGATAAACAGCTACCTACGCAGCATGTTCATGTCGTTCCTAAATGAGCTTTTATCTCTCTGCCCTCACCACAAATCAGATTCTTCTGAGGAGTTCCCAGTACATTATCCTTTCCCCTGTGTATTTACCTTAACAAGCTCCAGCTGTTTTTATTCTCAGAAGGTTTACTCCCTGATATACAGCTGCCTACCCCCTTCGTAAGTGCAGGTCCTAAATGAGCTTTTTTCTCTGTTCCCTCACCACAATCCAGATTCGTTTGGGGAGTTACCAGTACAGTAACCATACCAGGAAGTACTTAATTTATTAAGCTACTGCTTTTCTTAATCTCAGTGGAGATATTTACTGATAAACAGCTACCTACGCAGCATGTTCATGTCGTTCCTAAATGAGCTTTTATCTCTCTGCCCTCACCACAAATCAGATTCTTCTGAGGAGTTCCCAGTACATTATCCTTTCCCCTGTGTGATTACCTTAACAAGCTCCAGGTTTTTTTATTCTCAGTAGGTTTACTCCTGATATACAGCTGCCTACCCCCTTCGTAAGTGCAGGTCCTAAATGAGCTTTTTTCTCTGTTAACTCACCACAATCCAGATTCTTTTGGGGAGTTACCAGTACAGTAACCATACCAGGAAGTACTTAATTATTAAGCTACTGCTTTTCTTAATCTCATTGGAGATATTTACTGATAAACAGCTACCTACGCAGCATGTTCATGTCGTTCCTAAATGAGCTTTTATCTCTCTGCCCTCACCACAAATCAGATTCTTCTGAGGAGTTCCCAGTACATTATCCTTTCCCCTGTGTAATTACCTTAACAAGCTCCAGCTGTTTTTATTCTCAGAAGGTTTACTCCCTGATATACAGCTGCCTACCCCCTTCGTAAGTGCAGGTCCTAAATGAGCTGTTTTCTCTGTTCCCTCACCACAATCCAGATTCTTTTGTGGATTTACCAGTAGAGTAACCATACCAGGAAGTACTTAATTTATTAAGCTACTGCTTTTCTTAATCTCAGTGGAGATATTTACTGATAAACAGCTACCTACGCAGCATGTTCATGTCGTTCCTAAATGAGCTTTTATCTCTCTGCCCTCACCACAAATCAGATTCTTCTGAGGACTTCTGAGTACATTATCCTTTCCCCTGTGTGATTACCTTAACAAGCTCCAGGTTTTTTTATTCTCAGAAGGTTTACTCCCTGATATACAGCTGCCTACCCCCTTCGTAAGTGCAGGTCCTAAATGAGCTTTTTTCTCTGTTCCCTCACCACAATCCAGATTCTTTTGGGGAGTTATCAGTACAGTAACCATACCAGGAAGTACTTAATTTATTAAGCTACTGCTTTTCTTAATCTCAGTGGAGATATTTACTGATAAACAGCTACCTACCCAGCATGTTCATGTCGTTATTAAATGAGCTTTTATCTCTCTGCCCTCACCACAAATCAGATTCTTCTGAGGAATTCCCAGTACATTATCCTTTCCCCTGTGTAATTACCTTAACAAGCTCCAGCTGTTTTTATTCTCAGAAGGGTTACTCCCTGATATACAGGTGCCTACCCCCTTCGTAAGTGCAGGTCCTAAATGAGCTTTTTTCTCTGTTCCCTCACCACAATCCAGATTCTTTTGGGGAGTTACCAGTACCGTAACCATACCAGGAAGTACTTAATTTATTAAGCTACTGCTTTTCTTAATCTCAGTGGAGATATTTACTGATAAACAGCTACCTACGCTGCATGTTCATGTCGTTCCTAAATGAGCTTTTATCTCTCTGCCCTCACCACAAATCAGATTCTTCTGAGGAGTTCCCAGTACATTATCTTTCCCCTGTGTAATTACCTTAACAAGCTCCAGCTGATTTTATTCTCAGAAGGTTTCCTCCGTGATATACAGCTGCCTACCCCATTCGTCAGTGCAGGTCATAAATGAGCTTTTTTCTCTGTTCCCTCACCACAATCCAGATTGTTTTGGGGAGTAACCAGTACAGTAACCATACCAGGAAGTACTTAATTTATTAAGCTACTGCTTTTCTTATCTCAGTGGAGATATTTACTGATAAACAGCTACCTACGCAGCATGTTCATGTCGTTCCTAAATGAGCTTTTATCTCTCTGCCCTCACCACAAATCAGATTCTTCTGAGGAGTTCCCAGTACATTATCCTTTCCCCTGTGTGATTACCTTAACAAGCTCCAGCTGTTGTTATTCTCAGAAGGTTTACTCCCTGATATACAGCTGCCTACCCCCTGGTAAGTGCAGGTCCTAAATGAGCTTTTTTCTCTGTTCCCTCACCACAATCCAGATTCTTTTGGGGAGTTACCAGTACAGTAACCATACCAGGAAGTACTTAATTTATTAAGCTACTGCTTTTCTTAATCTCAGTGGAGATATTTAGTGATAAACAGCTACCTACGCAGCATGTTCATGTCGTTCTTAAATGAGCTTTTATCTCTATGCCCTCACCACAAATCAGATTCTTCTGAGGAGTTCCCAGTACATTATCCTTTCCCCTGTGTAATTACCTTAACAAGCTCCAGCTTTTTTTATTCTCAGAAGATTTACTCCCTGATATACAGCTGCCTACCCCCTTCGTAAGTGCAGTCCTAAATGAGCTTTTTTCTCTGTTCCCTCATCACAATCCAGATTCTTTTGGGGAGTTACCAGTACAGTAACCATACCAGGAAGTACTTAATTTATTAAGCTACTGCTTTTCTTAATCTCAGTGGAGATATTTACTGATAAACAGCTACCTACGCAGCATGTTCATGTCGTTCGTAAATGAGCTTTTAACTCTCTGCCCTCACCAAAAATCAGATTCTTCTGAGGAGTTCCCAGTACATTATCCTTTCCCCTGTGTAATTACCTTAACAAGCTCCAGCTGTTTTTATTCTCAGAAGGTTTCCTCCCAGATATACAGCTGCCTACCCCCTTCGTAAGTCCAGGTCCTAAATGAGCTTTTTTCTCTGTTCCCTCACCACAATCCAGATTCTTTTGGGGAGTTACCAGTACAGTAACCATACCAGGAAGTACTTAATTTATTAAGCTACTGCTTTTCTTAATCTCAGTGGAGATATTTACTGATAAACAGCTCCCTACGCAGTATGTTCATGTCGTTCCAAAATGAGCTTTTATCTCTCTGCCCTCACCACAAATCAGATTCTTCTGAGGAGTTCCCAGTACATTATCCTTTCCCCTGTGTAATTACCTTAACAAGCTCCAGCTGTTTTTATTCTCAGAAGGTTTACTCCCTGATATACAGCTGCCTACCCCCTTCGTAAGTGCAGGTCCTAAATGAGCTTTTTTCTCTGTTCTCTCACCACAATCCAGATTCTTTTGTGGATTTACCAGTACAGTAACCATACCAGGAAGTACTTAATTTATTAAGCTACTGCTTTTCTTAATCTCAGTGGAGATATTTACTGATAAACAGCTACCTACGCAGCATGTTCATGTCGTTCCTAAATGAGCTTTTATCTCTCTGCCCTCACCACAAATCAGATTCTTCTGAGGACTTCTGAGTACATTATCCTTTCCCCTGTGTGATTACCTTAACAAGCTCAGGTTTTTTTATTCTCAGAAGGTTTACTCCCTGATATACAGCTGCCTACCCCCTTCGTACGTGCAGGTCCTAAATGAGCTTTTTTCTCTGTTCCCTCACCACAATCCAGATTCTTTTGGGGAGTTACCAGTACAGTAACCATACCAGGAAGTACTTAATTTATTAAGCTACTGCTTTTCTTAATCTCAGTGGAGATATTTACTGATAAACAGCTACCTACCCAGCATGTTCATGTCGTTCTTAAATGAGCTTTTATCTCTCTGCCCTCACCACAAATCAGATTCTTCTGAGGAATTCCCAGTACATTATCCTTTCCCCTGTGTAATTACCTTAACAAGCTCCAGCTGTTTTTATTCTCAGAAGGGTTACTCCCTGATATACAGGTGCCTACCCCCTTCGTAAGTGCAGGTCCTAAATGAGCTTTTTTCTCTGTTCCCTCACCACAATCCAGATTCATTTGGGGAGTTACCAGTACCGTAACCATACCAGGAAGTACTTAATTTATTAAGCTACTGCTTTTCTTAATCTCAGTGGAGATATTTACTGATAAACAGCAACCTACGCTGCATGTTCATGTCGTTCCTAAATGAGCTTTTATCTCTCTGCCCTCACCACAAATCAGATTCTTCTGAGGAGTTCCCAGTACATTATCTTTCCCCTGTGTAATTACCTTAACAAGCTCCAGCTGATTTTATTCTCAGAAGGTTTCCTCCGTGATATACAGCTGCCTACCCCCTTCGTCAGTGCAGGTCATAAATGAGCTTTTTCTCTGTTCCCTCACCACAATCCAGATTGTTTTGGGGAGTAACCAGTACAGTAACCATACCAGGAAGTACTTAATTTATTAAGCTACTGCTTTTCTTAATCTCAGTGGAGATATTTACTGATAAACAGCTACCTACGCAGCATGTTCATGTCGTTCCTAAATGAGCTTTTATCTCTCTGCCCTCACCACAAATCAGATTCTTCTGAGGAGTTCCCAGTACATTATCCTTTCCCCTGTGTGATTACCTTAACAAGCTCCAGCTGTTTTTATTCTCAGAAGGTTACTCCCTGATATACAGCTGCCTACCCCCTTCGTAAGTGCAGTCCTAAATGAGCTTTTTTCTCTGTTCCCTCACCACAATCCAGATTCTTTTGGGGAGTTACCAGTACAGTAACCATACCAGGAAGTACTTAATTTATTAAGCTACTGCTTTTCTTAATCTCAGTGGAGATATTTACTGATAAACAGCTACCTACGCAGCATGTTCATGTCGTTCGTAAATGAGCTTTTAACTCTCTGCCCTCACCAAAAATCAGATTCTTCTGAGGAGTTCCCAGTACATTATCCTTTCCCCTGTGTAATTACCTTAACAAGCTCCAGCTGTTTTTATTCTCAGAAGGTTTCCTCCCTGATATACAGCTGCCTACCCCCTTCGTAAGTCCAGGTCCTAAATGAGCTTTTTTCTCTGTTCCCTCACCACAATCCAGATTCTTTTGGGGAGTTACCAGTACAGTAACCATACCAGGAAGTACTTAATTTATTAAGCTACTGCTTTTCTTAATCTCAGTGGAGATATTTACTGATAAACAGCTCCCTACGCAGTATGTTCATGTCGTTCCAAAATGAGCTTTTATCTCTCTGCCCTGACCACAAATCAGATTCTTCTGAGGAGTTCCCAGTACATTATCCTTTCCCCTGTGTAATTACCTTAACAAGCTCCAGCTGTTTTTATTCTCAGAAGGTTACTCCCTGATATACAGCTGCCTACCCCCTTCGTAAGTGCAGGTCCTAAATGAGCTTTTTTCTCTGTTCTCTCACCACAATCCAGATTCTTTTGGGGATTTACCAGTACAGTAACCATACCAGGAAGTACTTAATTTATTAAGCTACTGCTTTTCTTAATCTCAGTGGAGATATTTACTGATAAACAGCTACCTACGCAGCATGTTCATGTCGTTCCTAAATGAGCTTTTATCTCTCTGCCCTCACCACAAATCAGATTCTTCTGAGGACTTCTGAGTACATTATCCTTTCCCCTGTGTGATTACCTTAACAAGCTCCAGGTTTTTTTTATTCTCAGAAGGTTTACTCCCTGATATACAGCTGCCTACCCCCTTCGTAAGTGCAGGTCCTAAATGAGCTTTTTTCTCTGTTCCCTCACCACAATCCAGATTCTTTTGGGGAGTTACCAGTACAGTAACCATACCAGGAAGTACTTAATTTATTAAGCTACTGCTTTTCTTAATCTCAGTGGAGATATTTACTGATAAACAGCTACCTACCCAGCATGTTCATGTCGTTCTTAAATGAGCTTTTATCTCTCT
Organism: Perognathus longimembris pacificus; assembly: GCF_023159225.1. Taxonomy (NCBI): domain Eukaryota; kingdom Metazoa; phylum Chordata; class Mammalia; order Rodentia; family Heteromyidae; genus Perognathus; species Perognathus longimembris. Next base: position 41,991 of record NW_025959908.1, on the reverse strand, counting down.
GCCCTCACCACAAATCAGATTCTTCTGAGGAATTCCCAGTACATTATCCTTTCCCCTGTGTAATTACCTTAACAAGCTCCAGCTGTTTTTTATTCTCAGAAGGGTTACTCCCTGATATACAGGTGCCTACCCCCTTCGTAAGTGCAGGTCCTAAATGAGCTTTTTTCTCTGTTCCCTCACCACATCCAGATTCATTTGGGGAGTTACCAGTACCGTAACCATACCAGGAAGTACTTAATTTATTAAGCTACTGCTTTTCTTAATCTCAGTGGAGATATTTACTGATAAACAGCAACCTACGCTGCATGTTCATGTCGTTCCTAAATGAGCTTTTATCTCTCTGCCCTCACCACAAATCAGATTCTTCTG
>NW_025959908.1:0-41122 GCF_023159225.1 Perognathus longimembris pacificus | reverse complement strand
CAGTAGCTTAATAAATTAAGTACTTCTGGTATGGTTTCTGTACTGGTAACTCCCCAAAAGAAATCTGGATTGTGGTGAGGGAACAGAGAAAAAAAGCTCATTTAGGACCTGCACTTACGAAGGGGGTAGGCAGCTGTATATCAGGGAGTAAAACTTCTGAGAATAAAAACAGCTGGAGCTTGTTAAGGTAATTACACAGGGGAATGGATAATGTACTGGGAACTCCTCAGAAGAATCTGATTTGTGGTGAGGGCAGAGAGATAAAAGCTCATTTAGGAACGACATGAACATGCTGCGTAGGTAGCTGTTTATCAGTAAATATCTCCTCTGAGATTAAGAAAAGCAGTAGCTTAATGAATTAAGTACTTCCTGGTATGGTTACTGTACTGGTAACTCCCCAAAAGAATCTGGATTGTGGTGAGGGAACAGAGAAAAAAGCTCATTTAGGACCTGCACTTACGAAGGGGTAGGCAGCTGTATATCAGGGAGTAAACCTTCTGAGAATAAAAACAGCTGGAGCTTGTTAAGGTAATTACACAGGGGAAAAGGATAATGTACTGGGAACTCCTCAGAAGAATCTGATTTGTGGTGAGGGCAGAGAGATAAAAGCTCATTTAGGAACGACATGAACATGCTGCGTAGGTAGCTGTTTATCAGTAAATATCTCCACTGAGATTAAGAAAGCAGTAGCTTAATAAATTAAGTACTTCCTGTATGGTTACTGTACTGGTAACTCCCCCAAAAGAATCTGGATTGTGGTGAGGGAACAGAGAAAAAAGCTCATTTAGGACTGCACTTACGAAGGGGGTAGGCAGCTGTATATCAGGGAGTAAACCTTCTGAGAATAAAAACACCTGGAGATTGTTAAGGTAATTACACAGGGGAAAGGATAATGTACTTTGAACTCCTCAGAAGAATCTGATTTGTGGTGAGGGCAGAGAGATAAAAGCTCATTTAGGAACGAATGAACATGCTACGAAGGTAGCTGTTTATCAGTAAATATCTCCACTGAGATTAAGAAAAGCAGTAGCTTAATATATTAAGTACTTCCTGGTATGGTTACTGTACTGGTAACTTCCCAAAAGAATCTGGATTGTGGTGAGGGAACAGAGAAAAAAGCTCATTTAGGACCTGCCACTTACGAAAGGGGTAGGCAGTTGTAAATCAGGGAGTAAAACTTCTGAGAATAAAAACAGCTGGAGCTTGTTAAGGTAATTACACAGGGGAAAGGATAATGTACTGGGAACTCCTCAGAAGAATCTGATTTGTGGTGAGGGCAGAGAGATAAAAGCTCATTTAGGAACGACATGAACATGCTGCGTAGGTAGCTGTTTATCAGTAAATATCTCCACTGAGATTAAGAAAAGCAGTAGCTTAATAAATTAAGTACTTCCTGGTATGGTTACTGTACTGGTAACTCCCCAAAAGAATCTGGATTGTGGTGAGGGAACAGAGAAAAAAGCTCATTTAGGACCTGCACTTACGAAGGGGGTAGGCAGCTGTATATCAGGGAGTAAACCTTCTGAGAATAAAAACAGCTGGAGCTTGTTAAGGTAATTACACAGGGGGAAAGGATAATGTACTGGAACTCCTCAGAAGAATCTGATTTTTGGTGAGGGCAGAGAGATAAAAGCTCATTTAGGAACGACATGAACATGCTGCGTAGGTAGCTGTTTACCAGTAAATATCTCCACTGAGATTAAGAAAAGCAGTAGCTTAATAAATTAAGTACTTCCTGGTATGGTTACTGTACTGGTAACCTCCCAAAGAGAATCTGGATTGTGGTGAGGGAACAGAGAAAAAAGCTCATTTAGGACCTGCACTTACGAAGGGGGTAGGCAGCTGTATATCAGGGAGTAAACCTTCTGAGAATAAAAACAGCTGGAGATTGTTAAGGTAATTACACAGGGAAAGGATAATGTACTTTGAACTCCTCAGAAGAATCTGATTTGTGGTGAGGGCAGAGAGATAAAAGCTCATTTAGGAACGACATGAACATGCTGCGTAGGTAGCTGTTTATCAGTAAATATCCTCCACTGAGATTAAGAAAAGCAGTAGCTTAATAAATTAAGTAATTCCTGGTATGGTTACTGTACTGGTAACTCCCCAAAAGAATCTGGATTGTGGTGAGGGAACAGAGAAAAAAAGCTCATTTAGGACTGCACTTACGAAGGTGGTAGGCAGCTGCATATCAGGGAGTAAACCATTCTGAGAATAAAAACAGCTGGAGCTTGTTAAGGTAATTACACAGGGGAAAGGATAATGTACTGGGAACTCCTCAGAAGAATCTGATTTGTGGTGAGGGCAGAGAGATAAAAGCTCATTAGGAACGACATGAACATGCTGCGTAGGTAGCTGTTTATCAGTAAATATCTCCACTGAGATTAAGAAAAGCAGTAGCTTAATAAATTAAGTACTTCCTGGTATGGTTACTCTAATGGTAACTCCCCAAAAGAATCTGGATTGTGGTGAGGGAACAGAGAAAAAAGCTCATTTAGGACCTGCACTTACCAAGGGGGTAGGCAGCTGTATATCAGGGAGTAAACCTTCTGAGAATAAAAACAGCTGGAGCTGTTCAGGTAATTACACAGGGGAAAGGATAATGTACTGGGAACTCCTCAGAAGAATCTGATTTGTGGTGAGGGCAGAGTGATAAAAGCTCATTTAGGAACGACATGAACATGCTGCGTAGGTAGCTGTTTATCAGTAAATATCTCCACTGAGATTAAGAAAAGCAGTAGCTTAATAAATTAAGTACTTCCTGCTATGGTTACTGTACTGGTAACTCCCGAAAAAGAATCTGGATTGTGGTGAGGGAACAGAGAAAAAAGCTCATTTAGGACCTGCACTTACGAAGGGGGTAGGAAGCTGTACATCAGGGAGTAAACCTTCTGAGAATAAAAACATCTGGAGCTTGTTAGGTAATTATACAGGGGAAAGGATAATGTACTGGGAACTCCTCAGAAGAATCTGATTTGTGGTGAGGGGAGTGAGATAAAAGCTCATTTAGGAACGACATGAACATGCTGCGTAGGTAGCTATTTATCAGTAAATATCTCCACTGAGATTAAGAAAAGCAGTAGCTTAATAAATTAAGTACTTCCTGGTATGGTTACTGTACTGGTAACTCCCCAAAAGAATCTGGATTGTGGTGAGGGAACAGAGAAAAAAGCTCATTTAGGACCTGCACTTACGAAAGGGATAGGCAGCTGTATATCAGAAGTAAACCTTCTGAGAATAAAAACAGCTTGAGCTTGTTAAGGTAATTACACAGGGGAAAGGATGATGTACTGGGAACTCCTCAGAAGAATCTGATTTGTGGTGAGGGCAGAGAGATAAAAGCTCATTTAGGAACGACATGAACATGCTGCGTAGGTAGCTGTTTATCATAATATCTCCACTGAGATGAAGAAAAGCAGTAGCTTAATAAATTAAGTACTTCCTGGTATGGTTACTGTACTGGTAACTCCCCAAAAGAATCTGGATTGTGGTGAGGGAACAGAGAAAAAAGCTCATTTAGGCCTGCACTTACGAAGGGGGTAGGCAGCTGTATATCAGGGAGTAAACCTTCTGAGAATAAAAACAGCTGTAGCTTGTTAAGGTAATTACACAGGGGAAAGGATAATGTACTGGGAACTCCTCAGAAGAATCTTATTTGTGGTGAGGGCAGAGAGATAAAAGCTCATTTAGGAACGACATGAACATGCTGGTAGGTAGCTGTTTATCAGTAAATATCTCCACTGAGATTAAGAAAATCAGTAGCTTAATAAATTAAGTACTTCCTGGTATGGGTACTGTACTGGTAACTCCCCAAAAGAATCTGGATTGTGGTGAGGGAACAGAGAAAAAAGCTCATTTAGGACTGCACTTACGAGGGGGTAGGCAGCTGTATATCAGGGAGTAAACCTTCTGAGAATAAAAACAGCTGGAGCTTGTTAAGGTAATTACACAGGGGAAAGGATAATGTACTGGGAACTCCTCAGAAGAATCTGATTTGTGGTGACGGGCAGAGAGATAAAAGCTCATTTAGGAACGACATGAACATGCTGCGTAGGTAGCGTTCATCAGTAAATAACTCCACTGAGATTAAGAAAAGCAGTAGCTTAATAAATTAAGTACTTCCTGTTATGGTTACTGTACTGGTAACTCCCCAAAAGAATCTGGATGGTGGTGAGGAACAGAGAAAAAAGCTCATTTAGGACCTGCACTTACGAAGGGGGTAGGCAGCTGTATATCAGGGAGTAAACCTTCTGAGAATAAAAACACCTGGAGCATGTTAAGGTAATTACACAGGGGAAAGGATGATGTACTGGGAACTCCTCAGAAGAATCTGATTTGTGGTGAGGGCAGAGACAAAAAGCTCATTTAGGAACGACATGAACATGCTGCGTAGGTAGCTGTTTATCAGTAAATATCTCCACTGAGATTAAGAAAGCAGTAGCTTAATAAATTAAGTACTTCCTGGTATGGTTATTGTACTGGTAACTCCCCAAAATAATCTGGATTGTGGTGAGGGAACAGAGGAAAAAGCTCATTTAGGACCTGCACTTACCAAGGGGGTAGGCAGCTGTATATCAGGGAGTAAACCTTCTGAGAATAAAAACAGCTGGAGCTTGTTCAGGTAATTACACAGGGGAAAGGATAATGTACTGGGAACTCCTCAGAAGAATCTGATTTGTGGTGAGGGCAGAGTGATAAAAGCTCATTTAGGAACGACATGAACATGCTGCTTAGGTAGCTGTTTATCAGTAAATATCTCCACTGAGATTAAGAAAAGCAGTAGCTTAATAAATTAAGTACTTCCTGCTATGGTTACTGTACTGGTAACTCCCGAAAAGAATCTGGATTGTGGTGAGGGAACAGAGAAAAAAGCTCATTTAGGACCTGCACTTACGAAGGGGGTAGGAAGCTGTACATCAGGGAGTAAACCTTCTGAGAATAAAAACATCTGGAGCTTGTTAAGGTAATTATACAGGGGAAAGGATAATGTACTGGGAACTCCTCAGAAGAATCTGATTTGTGGTGAGGGGAGTGAGATAAAAGCTCATTTAGGAACGACATGAACATGCTGCGTAGGTAGCTATTTATCAGTAAATATCTCCACTGAGATTAAGAAAGCAGTAGCTTAATAAATTAAGTACTTCCTGGTATGGTTACTGTACTGGTAACTCCCCAAAAGAATCTGGATTGTGGTGAGGGAACAGAGAAAAAAAGCTCATTTAGGACCTGCACTTACGAAAGGGATAGGCAGCTGTATATCAGGAAGTAAACCTTCTGAGAATAAAAACAGCTTGAGCTTGTTAAGGTAATTACACAGGGGAAAGGATGATGTACTGGAACTCCTCAGAAGAATCTGATTTGTGGTGAGGGCAGAGAGATAAAAGCTCATTTAGGAACGACATGAACATGCTGCGTAGGTAGCTGTTTATCAGTAAATATCTCCACTGAGATTAAGAAAAGCAGTAGCTTAATAAATTAAGTACTTCCTGGTATGGTTACTGTACTGGTAACTCCCCAAAAGAATCTGGATTGTGGTGAGGGAACAGAGAAAAAAGCTCATTTAGGGGCCTGCACTTACGAAGGGGGTAGGCAGCTGTATATCAGGAGTAAACCTTCTGAGAATAAAAACAGCTGGAGCTTGTTAAGGTAATTACACAGGGGAAAGGATAATGTACTGGGAACTCCTCAGAAGAATCTTATTTGTGGTGAGGGCAGAGAGATAAAAGCTCATTTAGGAACGACATGAACATGCTGGGTAGGTAGCTGTTTATCAGTAAATATCTCCACTGAGATTAAGAAAATCAGTAGCTTAATAAATTAAGTACTTCCTGGTATGGGTACTGTACTGGTAACTCCCCAAAAGAATCTGGATTGTGGTGAGGGAACAGAGAAAAAAGCTCATTTAGGACCTGCACTTACGAAGGGGGTAGGCAGCTGTATATCAGGGAGTAAACCTTCTGAGAATAAAAACAGCTGGAGCTTGTTAAGGTAATTACACAGGGGAAAGGATAATGTACTGGGAACTCCTCAGAAGAATCTGATTTGTGGTGAGGGCAGAGAGATAAAAGCTCATTTAGGAACGACATGAACATGCTGCCGTAGGTAGCTGTTCATCAGTAAATAACTCCACTGAGATTAAGAAAAGCAGTAGCTTAATAAATTAAGTACTTCCTGTTATGGTTACTGTACTGGTAACTCCCCAAAAGAATCTGGATGGTGGTGAGGGAACAGAGAAAAAAGCTCATTTAGGACCTGCACTTACGAAGGGGGTAGGCAGCTGTATATCAGGAGTAAACCTTCTGAGAATAAAAACACCTGAGCATGTTAAGGTAATTACACAGGGAAAGGATGATGTACTGGGAACTCCTCAGAAGAATCTGATTTGTGGTGAGGGCAGAGACAAAAAAGCTCATTTAGGAACGACATGAACAGCTGCGTAGGTAGCTGTTTATCAGTAAATATCTCCACTGAGATTAAGAAAGCAGTAGCTTAATAAATTAAGTACTTCCTGGTATGGTTATTGTACTGGTAACTCCCCAAAATAATCTGGATTGTGGTGAGGGGAACAGAGGAAAAAGCTCATTTAGGACCTGCACTTACGAAGGGGGTAGGCAGCTGTATATCAGGGAGTAAACCTTCTGAGAATAAAAACAGCTGGAGCTTGTTAAGGTAATTAAACAGGGGAACGGATAATGTACTGGGAACTCCTCAGAAGAATCTGATTTGTGGTGAGGGCAGAGAGATAAAAGCTCATTTAGGAACGACATGAACATGCTGCGTAGGTAGCTGTTTATCAGTAAATATCTCCACTGAGATTAAGAAAGCAGTAGCTTCATAAATTAAGTACTTCCTGGTATGGTTACTGTACTGGTAACTCCCCCAAAAGAATCTGGATTGTGATGAGGGAACAGAGAAAAAAGCTCATTTAGGACCTGCACTTACGAAAGGGGTAGGCAGCTGTATATCAGGGAGTAAACCTTCTAAGAATAAAAACAGCTGGAGCTTGTTAAGGTCATTACACAGGGGAAAGGATGATGTACTGGGAACTCCTCAGAAGAATCTGATTTGTGGTGAGGGCAGAGAGATAAAAGCTCATTTAGGAACGACATGTACATGCTGCGTAGGTAGCTGTTTATCAGTAAATATCTCCACTGAGATTAAGAAAAGCAGTAGCTTAATAAATTAAGTACTTCCTGGTATGGTTACTGTACTGGTAACTCCCCAAAAGATCTGGATTGGGGTGAGGGAACAGAGAAAAAAGCTCATTTAGGACCTGCACTTACGAAGGGGGGTAGGCAGCTGTATATCAGGGAGTAAACCTTCTGAGAATAAAAACAGCTGGAGCTTGTTAAGGTAATTACACAGGGGAAAGGATAATGTACTGGGAACTCCTCAGAAGAATCTGATTTGTGGTGAGGGCAGAGAGATAAAAGCTCATTTAGGAACGACATGACCATGCTGCGTAGGTAGCTGTTTATCAGTAAATATCTCCACTGAGATTAAGAAAAGCAGTAGCTTAATAAATTAAGTACTTCCTGGTATGGTTACTGTACTGGTAACTCCCCAAAAGAATCTGGATTGTGGTGAGGGAACAGAGAAAAAAGCTCATTTAGGACCTGCACTTACGAAGGGGGTAGGCAGCTGTATATCAGGGAGGAAAACCTTCAGAGAATAAAAACAGCTGGAGCTTGTTAAGGTAATTACACAGGGGAAAGGATAATGTACTGGGAACTCCTCAGAAGAATCTGATTTGTGGTGAGGGCCAGAGAGATAAAAGCTCATTTAGAACGACATGAACATGCTGCGTAGGTAGCTGTTTATCAGTAAATATCTCCACTGAGATTAAGAAAAGCAGTAGCTTAATAAATTAAGTACTTCCTGGTATGGTTACTGTACTGGTAACTCCCCAAAAGAATCTGGATTGTGGTGAGGGAACAGAGAAAAAAGCTCATTTAAGACCTGCACTTACGAAGGGGGTAGGCAGCTGTATATCAGGGAGTAAACCTTCTGAGAATAAAAACAGCTGGAGCTTGTTAAGGTAATTACACAGGGGAAAGGATAATGTACTGGGAACTCCTCAGAAGAATCTGATTTGTAGTGAGGGCAGAGAGATAAAAGCTCATTTAGGAACGACATGAACATGCTACGTAGGTAGCTGTTTATCAGTAAATATCTCCACTGAGATTAAGAAAAGCAGTAGCTAATAAATTAAGTACTTCCTGGTATGGTTACTGTACTGGTAACTCCCCAAAAGAATCTGGATTGTGGTGAGAGAACAGAGAAAAATGCTCATTTAGGACCTGCACTTACGAAGGGGGTAGGCAGCTGTATATCAGGGAGTAAACCTTCTGAGAATAAAAACAGCTGGAGCTTGTTAAGGTAATTACACAGGGGAATGGATAATGTACTGGGAACTCCTCAGAAGAATCTGATTTGTGGTGAGGGCAGAGAGATAAAAGCTCATTTAGGAACGACATGAACATGCTGCGTAGGTAGCTGTTTATCAGTAAATATCTCCACTGAGATTAAGAAAAGCAGTAGCTTAATAAACTAAGTACTTCCTGGTATGGTTACTGTACTGGTAACTCCCCAAAAGAATCGGGATTGTGGTGAGGGAACAGAGAAAAATGCTCATTTAGGACCTGCACTTACGAAGGGGGTAGGCAGATGTATGTCAGGGAGTAAACCTTCTGAGAATAAAAACAGCTGGAGCTTGTTAAGGTAATTACACAGGGGAAAGGATAATGTACTGGGAACTCCTCAGAAGAATCTGATTTGTGGTGAGGGCAGAGAGATAAAAGCTCATTTAGGAACGACATGAACATGCTGCGTAGGTAGCTGTTTATCAGTAAATATCTCCACTGAGATTAAGAAAAGCAGTAGCTTAATAAATTAAGTACTTCCTGGTATGGTTACTGTACTGGTAACTCCCCAAAAGAATCTGGATTGTGGTGAGAGAACAGAGAAAAATGCTCATTTAGGACCTGCACTTACGAAGGGGGTAGGCAGCTGTATATCAGGGAGTAAACCTTCTGAGAATAAAAACAGCTGGAGCTTGTTAAGGTAATTACACAGGGGAACGGATAATGTACTGGGAACTCCTCAGAAGAATCTGATTTGTGGTGAGGGCAGAGAGATAAAAGCTCATTTAGGAACGACATGAACATGCTGCGTAGGTAGCTGTTTATCAGTAAATATCTCCACTGAGATTAAGAAAAGCAGTAGATTAATAAATTAAGTACTTCCTGGTATGGTTACTGTACTGGTAACTCCCCAAAAGAATCTGGATTGTGGTGAGAGAACAGAGAAAAATGCTCATTTAGGACCTGCACTTACGAAGGGGGTAGGCAGCTGTATATCAGGGAGTAAACCCTTCTGAGAATAAAAAACAGCTGGAGCTTGTTAAGGTAATTACACAGGGGAATGGATAATGTACTGGGAACTCCTCAGAAGAATCTGATTTGTGGTGAGGGCAGAGAGATAAAAGCTCATTTAGGAACGACATGAACATGCTGCGTAGGTAGCTGTTTATCAGTAAATATCTCCACTGAGATTAAGAAAAGCAGTAGCTTAATAAACTAAGTACTTCCTGGTATGGTTACTGTACTGGTAACTCCCCAAAAGAATCGGGATTGTGGTGAGGGAACAGAGAAAAATGCTCATTAGGACCTGCACTTACGAAGGGGGTAGGCAGATGTATGTCAGGGAGTAAACCTTCTGAGAATAAAAACAGCTGGAGCTTGTTAAGGTAATTACACAGGGGAAAGGATAATGTACTGGGAACTCCTCAGAAGAATCTGATTTGTGGTGAGGGCAGAGAGATAAAAGCTCATTTAGGAACGACATGAACATGCTGCGTAGGTAGCTGTTTATCAGTAAATATCTCCACTGAGATTAAGAAAAGCAGTAGCTTAATAAATTAAGTACTTCCTGGTATGGTTACTGTACTGGTAACTCCCCAAAAAGAATCTGGATTGTGGTGAGAGAACAGAGAAAAAATGCTCATTTAGGACCTGCACTTACGAAGGGGGTAGGCAGCTGTATATCAGGGAGTAAACCTTCTGAGATAAAAACAGCTGGAGCTTGTTAAGGTAATTACACAGGGGAACGGATAATGTACTGGGAACTCCTCAGAAGAATCTGATTTGTGGTGAGGGCAGAGAGATAAAAGCTCATTTAGGAACGACATGAACATGCTGCGTAGGTAGCTGTTTATCAGTAAATATCTCCACTGAGATTAAGAAAAGCAGTAGCTTAATAAATTAAGTACTTCCTGGTATGGTTACTGTACTGGTAACTCCCCAAAAGAATCTGGATTGTGGTGAGGGAACAGAGAAAAAATGCTCATTTAGGACCTGCACTTACGAAGGGGGTAGGCAGATGTATGTCAGGGAGTAAACCTTCTGAGAATAAAAACAGCTGGAGCTTGTTAAGGTAATTACACAGGGGAAAGGATAATGTACTGGGAACTCCTCAGAAGAATCTGATTTGTGGTGAGGGCAGAGAGATAAAAGCTCATTTAGGAACGACATGAACATGCGGCGTAGGTAGCTGATTATCAGTAAATATCTCAACTTAGATTAAGAAAAACAGTAGCTTAATAAATTAAGTACTTCCTGGTATGGTTACTGTACTGGTAACTCCCCAAAAGAATCTGGATTGTGGTGAGGGAACAGAGAAAAAGCTCATTTAGGACCTGCACTTACGAAGGGGGTAGGCAGCTGTATATCAGGGAGTAAACCTTCTGAGAATAAAAACAGCTGGAGCTGTTAAGGTAATTACGCAGGGGAAAGGATAATGTACTGGGAACTCCTCAGAAAAATCTGATTTGTGGTGAGGGCAGAGTGATAAAATCTCATTTAGGAACGACATGAACATGCTGCGTAGGTAGCTGTTTATCAGTAAATATCTCCACTGAGATTAAGGAAAGCAGTAGCTTAATAAATTAAGTACTTCCTGGTATGGTTACTGTACTGGTAACTCCCCAAAAGAATCTGGATTGTGGTGAGGGAACAGAGAAAAAAGCTCATTTAGGACCTGCACTTACGAAGGGGGTAGGCAGCTGTATATCAGGGAGTAAACCTTCTGAGAATAAAAACAGCTGGAGCTTGTTAAGGTAATTACACAGGGGAAAGGATAATGTACTGGGAACTCCTCAGAAGTATCTGATTTGTAGTGAGGGGAGAGAGATAAAAGCTCATTTAGGAACGACATGAACATGCTGCGTAGGTAGCTGTTTATCAGTAAATATCTCCACTGAGATTAAGAAAAGCAGTAGCTTAATAAATTAAGAACTTCCTGGTATGGTTACTGTACTGGTAACTCCCCAAAAGAATCTGGATTTTGGGGAGGGAACAGAGAAAAAAGCTCATTTAGGACCTGCACTTACGAAGGGGGTAGCAGCTGTATATCAGGGAGTAAACCTTCTGAGAATAAAAACAGCTGGAGCTTGTTAAGGTAATTACACAGGGGAAAGGATAATGTACTGGGAAGCTCCTCAGAAGAATCTGATTTGTGGTGAGGGCAGAGAGATAAAAGCTCATTTAGGAACGACATGAACATGCTGCGTAGGTAGCTGTTTATCAGTAAATATATCCACTGCGATTAAGAAAAGCAGTAGCTTAATAAATTAAGTACTTCCTGGTATGGTTACTGTACTGGTAACTCCCCAAAAGAATCTGGAATGTGGTGAGGGAACAGAGAAAAAAGCTCATTTAGGACCTGCACTTACGAAGGGGGTAGGCAGCTGTATATCAGGGAGTAAACCTTCTGAGAATAAAAACAGCTGGAGCTTGTTAAGGTAATTACACAGGGGAAAGGATAATGTACTGAGAACTCCTGAGAAGAATCTGATTTGTGGTGAGGGCAGAGAGATAAAAGCTCATTTAGGAACGACATGAACATGCTGCGTAGGTAGCTGTTTATCAGTAAATATCTCCACTGAGATTAAGAAAAGCAGTAGCTTAATAAATTAAGTACTTCCTGGTATGGTTACTGTACTGGTAACTCCCCAAAAGAATCTGGATTGTGGTGAGGGAACAGAGAAAAAACCTCATTTAGGACCTGCACTTACGAAGGGGGTAGGCAGATGTATGTCAGGGAGTAAACCTTCTAAGAATAAAAACAGCTGGAGCTTGTTAAGGTAATTACACATGGGAAAGGATAATGTACTGGGAACTCCTCAGAAGAATCTGATTTGTGGTGAGGGCAGAGAGATAAAAGCTCATTTAGAACGACATGAACATGCTGCGTAGGTAGCTGTTTATCAGTAAATATCTCCACTGAGATTAAGAAAAGCAGTAGCTGAATAAATTAAGTACTTCCTGGTATGGTTACTGTACTAGTAACTCCCTAAAGAATCTGGATTGTGGTGAGGGAACAGAGAAAAAAAGCTCATTTAGGACCTGCACTTACGAAGGGGGTAGGCAGCTGTATATCAGGGAGTAAACCTTCTGAGAATAAAAACAGCTGTAGCTTGTTAAGGTAATTACACAGGGGAAAGGATAATGTACTGGGAACTCCTCAGAAGAATCTGATTTGTGGTGAGGGCAAAGAGATAAAAGCTCATTTAGGAACGACATTAACATGCTGCGTAGGTAGCTGTTTATCAGTAAATATCTCCACTGAGATTAAGAAAAGCAGTAGCTTAATAATTAAGTACTTCCTGGTATGGTTACTGTACTGGTAACTCCCCAAAAGAATCTGGATTGTGGTGAGGGAACAGAGAAAAAGGTCATTTAAGACCTGCACCTTACGAAGGGGGTAGGCAGCTGTATATCAGGGAGTAAACCTTCTGAGAATAAAAACAGCTGGAGCTTGTTAAGGTAATTACACAGGGGAAAGGATAATGTACTGGGAACTCCTCAGAAGAATCTGATTTGTGTTGAGGGCGAGAGATAAAAGCTCATTTACGGACGACATGAACATGCTGCGTAGGTAGCTGTTTATCAGTAAATATCTCCACTGAGATTAAGAAAAGCAGTAGCTTAATAAATTAAGTACTTCCTGGTATGGTTACTGTACTGGTAACTCCCCAAAAGAATCTGGATTGTGGTGAGGGAACAGAAAAAAAGCTCATTTAGGACATGCACTTACGAAGGGGGTAGGCAGCTGTATATCAGGGATTAAACCTTCTGAGAATAAAAACAGCTGAGCTTGTTAAGGTAATTACACAGGGGAAAGGATAATGTACTGGGAACTCCTCAGAAGAATCTGATTTGTGGTGACGGCAGAGAGATAAAAGCTCATTTAGGAACTACATGAACATGCAGCGTAGGTAGCTGTTTATCAGTAAATATCTCCACTGAGATTAAGAAAAGCAGTAGCTTAATAAATTATGTACTTCCTGTATGGTTACTGTACTGGTAACTGCCCAAAAGAATCTGGATTGTGGTGAGGGAACAGAGAAAAAAGCTCATTTAGGACCTGCACTTACGAAGGGGGTAGGCAGCTGTATATCAGGGAGTAAACCTTCTGAGAATAAAAACAGCTGGAGCTTGTTAAGGTAATTACACAGGGAAAGGATAATGTACTGGGAACTCCTCAGAAGAATCTGATTTGTGGTGAGGGCAGAGAGATAAAAGCTCATTTAGGAACGACATGAACATGCTGCGTAGGTAGCTGTTTATCAGTAAAATATCTCCACTGAGATTAAGAAAAGCAGTAGCTTAATAAATTAAGTACGTCCTGGTATGGTTACTGTACTTGTAACTCCCCAAAAGAATCTGGATTGTGTTGAGGGAATAGAGAAAAAAGCTCATTTAGGACCTGCACTTACGAAGGGGGTAGGCAGCTGTATATCAGGGAGTAAACATTCTGAGAATAAAAACAGATGGAGCTTGTTAAGGTAATTACACAGGGGAAAGGATAATGTACTGGGAACTCCTCAGAAGAATCTGATTTGTGGTGAGGGCAGAGAGATAAAAGCTCATTTAGGAACGACATGAACATGCTGCGTAGGTAGCTGTTTATCAGTAAATATCTCCACTGAGATTAAGAAAAGCAGTAGCTTAATAAATTAAGTGCTTCCTGGTATGGTTACTGTACTGGTAACTCCCCAAAAGAATCTGGATTGTGGTGAGGGAACAGAGAAAAAAGCTCATTTAGGACCTGCACTTACGAAGGGGCTTGGCAGCTGTATATCAGGGAGTAAACCTTCTGAGAACAAAAACAGCTGGAGCTTGTTAAGGTAATTACACAGGGGAAAGGATAATGTACTGGGAACTCCTCAGAAGAATCTGATTTGTGGTGAGGGCAGAGAGATAAAAGCTCATTTAGGAACGACATGAACATGCTGCGTAAGTAGCTGTTTATCAGTAAATATCTCCACTGAGATTAAGAAAAGCAGTAGCTTAATAAATTAAGTACTTCCTGGTATGGTTACTATACTGGTAACTCCCCAAAAGAATCTGGATTGTGGTGAGGGAACAGAGAAAAAAGCTCATTTAGGACCTGCACTTACGAAGGGGGTAGGCAGCTGTATATCAGGAAGTAAACCTTCTGAGAATAAAAACAGCTGGAGCTTGTTAAGGTAATTACACAGGGGAAAGGATAATGTACTGGGAACTCCTCAGAAGAATCTGATTTGTGGTGAGGGCAGAGAGATAAAAGCTCATTTAGGGACGACATGAACATGCTGCGTAGGTAGGTGTTTATCAGTAAATATCTCCACTGAGATTAAGAAAAGCAGTAGCTTAATAAATTAAGTACTTCCTGGTATGGTTACTGTACTGGTAACTCCCCAAAAGAATCTGGATTGTGGTGAGGGAACAGAGAAAAAAGCTCATTTAGGACCTGCACTTAGGAAGGGGGTAGGCAGCTGTATATCAGGGAGTAAACCTTCTGAGAATAAAAACAGCTGGAGCTTGTTAAGGTAATTACACAGGGGAAAGGATAATGTACTGGGAACTCCTCAGAAGAATCTGATTTGTGGTGATGGGAGAGAGATAAAAGCTCATTTAGGAACGACATGAACATGCTGCGTAGGTAGCTGTTTATCAGTAAATATCTCCACTGAGATTAAGAAAAGTAGTAGCTTAATAAATTAAGTACTTCCTGGTATGGTTACTGTACTGGTAACTCCCCAAAAGAATCTGGATTGTGGGGAGGGAACAGAGAAAAAAGCTCATTTAGGACCTGCACTTACGAAGGGGGTAGGCAGCTGTATATCAGGGAGTAAACCTTCTGAGAATAAAAACAGCTGGAGCTTGTTAAGGTAATTACAGGGGAAAGGATAATGTACTGGGAACTCCTCAGAAGAATCTGATTTGTGGTGAGGGCAGAGAGATAAAAGCTCATTTAGGAACGAAATGAACATGCTGCGTAGGTAGCTGTTTATCAGTAAATATCTCCACTGAGATTAAGAAAAGCAGTAGCTTAATAAATTAAGTACATCCTGGTGTGGTTACTGTACTGGTAACTCCCCCAAAAGAATCTGGATTTTGGTGAGGGATCAGAGAAAAAAGCTCATATAGGACCTGCACTTACGAAAGGGGTAGGCAGCTGTATATCAGGGAGTAAACCTTCTGAGAATAAAAACAGCTGGAGCTTGTTAAGGTAATTACACAGGGGAAAGGATAATGTACTGGGAATTCCTCAGAAGAATCTGATTTGTGGTGAGGGCAGAGAGATAAAAGCTCATTTAGGAACGACATGAACATGCTGCGTAGGTAGCTGTTTATCAGTAAATACCTCCACTGAGATTAAGAAAAGCAGTAGCTTAATAAATTAAGTACTTCCTGGTATGGTTACTGTACTGGTAACTCCCCAAAAGAATCTGGATTGTGGAGAGGGAACAGAGAAAAAAGCTCATTTAGGACCTGCACTTACGAAGGGGGTAGGCAGCTGTATATCAGGGAGTAAAGCTTCTGAGAATAAAAACAGCTGGAGCTGTTAAGGTAATTACACAGGGGAAAGGATAATGTACTGGAAATCCTCAGAAGAATCTGATTTGTGGTGAGGGCATAGAGATAAAAGCTCATGTAGAACGACATGAACATGCTGCGTAGGTAGCTGTTTATCAGTAAATATCTCCACTGAGATTAAGAAAAGCAGTAGCTTAATAAATTAAGTACTTCCTTGTATGGTTACTGTACTAGTAACTCCCCAAAAGAATCTGGATTGTGGGGAGGGTACAGAGAAAAAAGCTCATTTAGGACCTGCACTTACGAAGGGGGTAGGC
The DNA here is from genome assembly GCF_023159225.1 of Perognathus longimembris pacificus. Classification (NCBI taxonomy): domain Eukaryota; kingdom Metazoa; phylum Chordata; class Mammalia; order Rodentia; family Heteromyidae; genus Perognathus; species Perognathus longimembris. The sequence continues at coordinate 24,942 of NW_025959908.1, read as the reverse complement.
AGCTGTATATCAGGGAGTAAACCTTCTGAGAATAAAAACAGCTGGAGCTTGTTAAGGTAATTACACAGGGGAAAGGATAATGTACTGGGAACTCCTCAGAAGAATCTGATTTGTGGTGAGGGCAGAGAGATAAAAGCTCATTTAGGAACGACATGAACGTGCTGCGTAGGTAGCTGTTTATCAGTAAATATCTCCACTGAGATTAAGAAAAGCAGTAGCTTAATAAATTAAGTACTTCCTGGTATGGTTACTGTACTAGTACCTCCCCAAAAATCTGGATTGTGGTGAGGGAACAGAGAAAAAAGCTCATTTAGGACCTGCACTTACGAAGGGGGTAGGCAGCTGTATATCAGGGAGTAAACCTTCTGAGAATAAAAACAGCTGGAGCTTGTTAAGGCAATTACACAGGGGAAAGGATAATGTACTGGGAACTCCTCAGAAGAATCTGATTTGTGGTGAGGGCAGAGAGATAAAAGCTCATTTAGGAACGACATGAACATGCTGCATAGGTAGCTGTTTATCAGTAAATATCTCCACTGAGATTAAAAAAAGCAGTAGCTTAATTAATTAAGAACTTCCTGGTATGGTTACTGTACTGGTAACTCCCCAAGAGAATCTGGATTGTGGTGAGGGAACAGAGAAAAATGCTCATTTAAGACCTGCACTTACGAAGGGGATAGGCAGCTGTATATCAGGGAGTAAAACTTCGGAGAATAAAAACAGCTGGAGCTTGTTAAGGTAATTACACAGGGGAAAGGATAATGTACTGGGAACTCCTAAGAAGAATCTGATTTGTGGTGAGGGCAGAGAGATAAAAGCTCATTTAGGAACGACATGAACATGCTGCGTAGGTAGCTGTGTATCAGTAAATATCTCCACTGAGATTAAGAAAAGCAGTAGCTTAATGAATTAAGTACTTCCTGGTATGGTTACTGTACTGGTAATTCCCCAAAAGAATCTGGATTGTGGGGAGGGAACAGAGAAAAAAGCTCATTTAGGACCTGCACTTACGAAGGGGGTAGGCAGCTGTATATCAGGGAGTAAACCTTCTGAGAATAAAAACAGCTGGAGCTTGTTAAGGTAATTACACAGGGGAAAGGATAATGTACTGGAACTCCTCAGAAGAATCTGATTTGTGGTGAGGGCAGAGAGATAAAAGCTCATTTAGGAACGACATGAACATGCTGCGTAGGTAGCTGTTTATCAGTAAATATCTCCAGTGAGATTAAGAAAAGCCGTAGCTTAATAAATTAAGTACTTCCTGGTATGGTTACTGTACTGGTAACTCCCCCAAAGAATCTGGATTGTGGTGAGGGAACAGAGAAAAAAGCTCATTTAGGACCTGCACTTACGAAGGGGGTAGGCAGCTGTATATCAGGGAGTAAACCTTCTGAGAATAAAAACAGCTGGAGCTTGTTAAGGTAATTACACAGGGGAATGGATAATGTACTGGGAACTCCTCAGAAGAATCTGATTTGTGGTGAGGGCAGAGAGATAAAAGCTAATTTATGAACGACATGAACATGCTGCGTAGGTAGCTGTTTATCAGTAAATATCTCCACTGAGATTAAGAAAAGCAGTAGCTTAATAAATTAAGTACTTCCTGGTATGGTTACTGTACTGGTAACTCCCCAAAAGAATCTGGACTGTGGTGAGGGAACAGAGAAAAAAGCTCATTTAGGACATGCACTTACGAAGGGGGTAGGCAGCTGTATATCAGGGAGTAAACCTTCTGAGAATAAAAACAGCTGGAGCTTGTTAAGGTAATTACACAGGGGAAAGGATAATGTACTGGGAAATCCTCAGAAGAATCTCATTTGTGGTGATGGGAGAGAGATAAAAGCTCATTTAGGAACGACATGAACATGCTGCGTAGGTAGCTGTTTATCAGTAAATATCTCCACTGAGATTAAGAAAAGCAGTAGCTTAATAAATTAAGTACTTCCTGGTATGGTTACTGTACTGGTAACTCCCAAAAGAATCTGGATTGTGGGGAGGGAACAGAGAAAAAAGCTCATTTAGGACCTGCACTTACGAAGGGGGTAGGCAGCTGTATATCAGGGAGTAAACCTTCTGAGAATAAAAACAGCTGGAGCTTGTTAAGGTAATTACACAGGGGAAAGGATAATGTACTGGGAACTCCTCAGAAGAATCTGATTTGTGGTGAGGGCAGAGAGATAAAAGCTCATTTAGGAACGACATGAACATGCTGCGTAGGTAGCTGTTTATCAGTAAATATCTAGACCGAGATTAAGAAAAGCAGTAGCTTAATAAATTAAGTACTTCCTCGTATGGTTACTGTACTGGTAACTCCCCAAAAGAATCTGGATTGTGGTGAGGGAACAGAGAATAAAGCTAATTTAGGACCTGCACTTACGAAGGGGGTAGGCAGCTGTATATCAGGGAGTAAACCATCTGAGAATAAAAACAGCTGGAGCTTGTTAAGGTAATTACACAGGGGAAAGGATAATGTACTGGGAACTCCTCAGAAGAATCTGATTTGTGGTGAGGGCAGAGAGATAAAAGCTCATTTAGGAACGACATGAACATGCTGCGTAGGTAGCTGTTTATCAGTAAATATCTCCACTGAGATTAAGAAAAGCAGTAGCTTAATAAATTAAGTACTTCTGGTATGGGTACTGTACTGGTTACTCCCCAAAAGAATCTGGATTGTGGTGAGGGAACAGAGAAAAAAGCTAATTTAGGACCTGCACTTACGAAGGGGGTAGGCAGCTGTATATCAGGGAGTAAACCTTCTGAGAATAAAAACAGCTGGAGCTTGTTAAGTTAATTACACAGGGGAAAGGATAATGTACTGGGAACTCCTCAGAAGAATCTGATTTGTGGTGAGGGCAGAGAGATAAAAGCTCATTTAGGACCGACATGAACATGCTGCGTAGGTAGCTGTTTATCAGTAAATATCTCCACTGAGGTTAAGAAAAGCAGTAGCTTAATAAATTAAGTACTTCCTGGTATGGTTACTGTACGGGTAACTCCCCAAAAGAATCTGGATTGTGGTGAGGGAACAGAGAAAAAAGCTCATTTAGGACCTGCACTTACGAAGGGGGTAGGCAGCTGTATATCAGGGAGTAAACCTTTTGAGAATAAAAACAGCTGGAGCTTGTTAAGGTAATTACACAGGGGAAAGGATAATGTACTGGGAACTCCTCAGATGAATCTGATTTGTGGTGAGGGCAGAGAGATAAAAGCTCATTTAGGAACGACATGAACATGCTGCGTAGGTAGCTGTTTATCAGTAAATATCTCCACTGAGATTAAGAAAAGCAGTAGCTTAATAAATTAAGTACTTCCTGGTATGGTTACTGTACTGGTAACTCCCCAAAAGAATCTGGATTGTGGTGAGGGAACAGAGAATAAAGCTAATTTAGGACCTGCACTTACGAAGGGGGTAGGCAGCTGTATATCAGGGAGTAAACCATCTGAGAATAGAAACAGCTGGAGCTTGTTAAGGTAATTACACAGGGGAAAGGATAATGTACTCGGAACTCCTCAGAAGAATCTGATTTGTGGTGAGGGCAGAGAGATAAAAGCTCATTTAGGAACGACATGAACATGCTGCGTAGGTAGCTGTTTATCAGTAAATATCTCCACTGAGATTAAGAAAAGCAGTAGCTTAATAAATTAAGTACTTCTGGTATGGGTACTGTACTGGTTACTCCCCAAAAGAATCTGGATTGTGGTGAGGGAACAGAGAAAAAAGCTAATTTAGGACCTGCACTTACGAAGGGGGTAGGCAGCTGTATATCAGGGAGTAAACCTTCTGAGAATAAAAACAGCTGGAGCTTGTTAAGTTAATTACACAGGGGAAAGGATAATGTACTGGGAACTCCTCAGAAGAATCTGATTTGTGGTGAGGGCAGAGAGATAAAAGCTCATTTAGGACCGACATGAACATGCTGCGTAGGTAGCTGTTTATCAGTAAATATCTCCACTGAGGTTAAGAAAAGCAGTAGCTTAATAAATTAAGTACTTCCTGGTATGGTTACTGTACTGGTAACTCCCCAAAAGAATCTGGAATGTGGTGAGGGAACAGAGAAAAAAGCTCATTTAGGACCTGCACTTACGAAGGGGGTAGGCAGCTGTATATCAGGGAGTAAACCTTCTGAGAATAAAAACAGCTGGAGCTTGTTAAGGTAATTACACAGGGAAAGGATAATGTACTGGGAACTCCTCAGAAGAATCTGATTTGTGGTGAGGGCAGAGAGATAAAAGCTCATTAAGAACGACATGAACATGCTGCGTAGGTAGCTGTTTATCAGTAAATATCTCCACTGAGATTAAGAAAAGCAGTAGCTTAATAAATTACGTACTTCCAGGTATGGTTACTGTACTGGTAACTCCCCAAAAGAATCTGGATTGTGGTGAGGGAACAGAGAAAAAAGCTCATATAGGAACTGCACTTACGAAGGGGGTAGGCAGGTGTATATCAGGGAGTAAAACTTCGGAGAATAAAAACAGCTGGAGCTTGTTAAGGTAATTACACAGGGGAAAGGATAATGTACTGGGAACTCCTAAGAAGAATCTGATTTGTGGTGAGGGCAGAGAGATAAAAGCTCATTTAGGAACGACATGAACATGCTGCTAGGTAGCTGTTTATCAGTAAATATCTCCACTGAGATTAAGAAAAGCAGTAGCTTAATAAATTAAGTATTTCCTGGTATGGTTACTGTACTGGTAACTCCCCAAAAGAATCTGGATTGTGGTGAGGGAACAGAGAAAAAAAAACTCATTTAGGACCTGCACTTACGAAGGGGGTAGGCAGCTGTATATCAGGGAGGAAACCTTCAGAGAATAAAAACAACTGGAGCTTGTTAAGGTAATTACACAGGGGAAAGGATAATGTACTGGAACTCCTCAGAAGAATCTGATTTGTGGTGAGGGCAGAGAGATAAAAGCTCATTTAGGAACGACATGAACATGCTGCGTAGGTAGCTGTTTATCAGTAATTATCTCCACTGACATTAAGAAAAGCAGTAGCTTAATAAATTAAGTACTTCCTGGTATGGTTACTGTACTGGTAACTCCCCAAAACAATCTGGATTGTGGTGAGGGAACAGAGAAAAAAGCTCATTTAGGACCTGCACTTACGAAGGGGGTAGGCAGCTGTATATCAGGGAGTAAACCTTCTGAGAATAAAAACAGCTGGAGCTTGTTAAGGCAATTACACAGGGGAAAGGATAATGTCCTGGGAACTCCTCAGAAGAATCTGATTTGTGGTGAGGGAAGAGAGATAAAAGCTCATTTAGGAACGACTTGAACATGCTGCGTAGGTAGCTGTTTATCAGTAAATATATCCACTGAGATTAAGAAAAGCAGTAGATTAATAAATTAAGTACTTCCTGGTATGGTTACTCTACTGGTAACTCCCAAAAGAATCTGGATTGTGGTGAGGGAACAGAGAAAAAAGCTCATTTAGGACCTGCACTTACGAAGGGGGTAGGCAGCTGTATATCAGGGAGGAAACCTTCAGAGAATAAAAACAGCTGGAGCTTGTTAAGGTAATTACACAGGGGAAAGGATAATGTACTGGGAACTCCTCAGAAGAATCTGATTTGTGGTGAGGGCAGAGAGATAAAAGCTCATTTAGGAACGACATGAACATGCTGCGTAGGTAGCTGTTTATCAGTAATTATCTCCACTGAGATTAAGAAAAGCAGTAGCTTAATAAATTAAGTACTTCCTGGTATGGTTACTGTACTGGTAACTCCCCAAAAGAATCTGGATTGTGGTGAGGGAACAGAGAAAAAAGCTCATTTAGGACCTGCACTTACGAAGGGGTAGGCAGCTGTATATCAGGGAGTAAACCTTCTGAGAATAAAAACAGCTGGAGCTTGTTAAGGTAATTACACAGGGGAAAGGATAATGTCCTGGGAACTCCTCAGAAGAATCTGATTTGTGGTGAGGGCAGAGAGATAAAAGCTCATTTAGGAAAGACTTGAACATGCTGCGTAGGTAGCTGTTTATCAGTAAATATCTCCACTGAGATTAAGAAAAGCAGTAGCTTAATAAATTAAGTACTTCCTGGTATGGTTACTGTACTGGTAACTCCCCAAAAAAATCTGGATTGTGGTGAGGGAACAGAGAAAAAAGCTCATTTAGGACCTGCACTTACGAACGTGGTAGGCAGCTGTATATCAGAGAGTAAACCTTCTGAGAATAAAAACAGCTGGAGCTTGTTAAGGTAATTACACAGGGGAAAGGATAATGTACTGGAACTCCTCAGAAGAATCTCATTTGTGGTGAGGGCAGAGAGATAAAAGCTCATTTAGGAACGACATGAACATGCTGCGTAGGTAGCTGTTTATCAGTAAATATCTCCACTGAGATTAAGAAAAGCAGTAGCTTAATAAATTAAGTACTTCCTGGTATGGTTACTGTACTGGTAACTCCCCAAAAGAATCTGGATTGTGGTGAGGGAACAGAGAAAAAAGCTCATTTAGGACCTGCACTTACGAAGGGGGTAGGCAGCTGTATATCAGGGAGTAAACTTCTGAGAATTAAAACACCTGGAGCTTGTTAAGGTAATTACACAGGGGAAAGGATAATGTACTGGGAACTCCTCAGAAGAATCTGATTTGTGGTGAGGGCAGAGAGATAAAAGCTCATTTAGGAACGACATGAACATGCTGCGTAGGTAGCTGTTTATCAGTAAATATCTCCACTGAGATTAAGAAAAGCAGTAGCTTAATAAATTAAGTACTTCCTGGTATGGTTACTGTACTGTTAACTCCCCAAAAGAATCTGGATTGTGGTGAGGGTACAGAGAAAAAAGCTCATTTGGGACCTGCACTTACGAAGGGGGTAGGCAGCTGTATATCAGGGAGGAAACCTTCTGAGAATAAAAACAGCTGGAGCTTGTTAAGGTAATTACACAGGGGAAAGGATAATGTACTGTTAACTCCTGAGAAGAATCTGATTTGTGGTGAGGGCAGAGAGATAAAAGCTCATTTAGGAACGACATGAACATGCTGCGTAGGTAGCTGTTTATCAGTAAATATCTCCACTGAGATTAAGAAAAGCAGTAGCTTAATAAATTAAGTAATTCCTGGTATGGTTACTGTACTGGTAACTCCCCAAAAGCATCTGGATTGTGGTGAGGGAACAGAGAAAAAAGCTCCTTTAGGACCTGCACTTACGAAGGGGGTAGGCAGCTGTATATCAGGGAGGAAACCTTCTGAGAATAAAAACAGCTGGAGCTTGTTAAGGTAATTACACAGGGGAAAGGGTAATGTACTGGGAACTCCTCAGAAGAATCTGATTTGTGGTGAGGGCAGAGAGATAAAAGCTCATTTAGGAACGACATGAACATGCTGCGTAGGTAGCTGTTTATCAGTAAATATCTCCACTGAGATTAAGAAAAGCAGTAGCTTACTAAATTAAGTACTTCCTGGTATGGTTACTGTACTGGTAACTCCCCAAAAGAATCTGGATTGTGGTGAGGGAACAGAGAAAAAAGCTCATTTAGGACCTGCACTTACGAAGGGGGTAGGCAGCTGTATATCAGGGAGTAAACCTTCTGAGAATAAAAACAGCTGGAGCTTGTTAAGGCAATTACACAGGGGAAAGGATAATGTCCTGGGAACTCCTCAGAAGAATCTGATTTGTGGTGAGGGCAGAGAGATAAAAGCTCATTTAGGAACGACTTGTACATGCTGCCTTGGTAGCTGTTTATCAGTAAATATCTCCACTGAGATTAAGAAAAGCAGTAGCTTAATAAATTAAGTACTTCCTGGTATGGTTACTCTACTGGTAACTCCCCAAAAGAATCTGGATTGTGGTGAGGGAACAGAGAAAAAAGTTCATTTAGGACCTGCACTTACGAAGGGGGTAGGCAGCTGTATATCAGGGAGAAACCTTCAGAGAATAAAAACAGCTGGAGCTTGTTAAGGTAATTACACAGGGGAAAGGATAATGTACTGGGAACTCCTCAGAAGAATCTGATTTGTGGTGAGGGCAGAGAGATAAAAGCTCATTTAAGAACGACATGAACATGCTGCGTAGGTAGCTGTTTATCAGTAATTATCTCCACTGAGATTAAGAAAAGCAGTAGCTTAATAAATTAAGTACTTCCTGGTATGGTTACTGTACTGGTAACTCCCAAAAGAATCTGGATTGTGGTGAGGGAACAGAGAAAAAAGCTCATTTAGGACCTGCACTTACGAAGGGGGTAGGCAGCTGTATATCAGGGAGTAAACCTTCTGAGAATAAAAACAGCTGGAGCTTGTTAAAGTAATTACACAGGGGAAAGGATAATGTCCTGGGAACTCCTCAGAAGAATCTGATTTGTGGTGAGGGCAGAGAGATAAAAGCTCATTTAGGAAAGACTTGAACATGCTGCGTAGGTAGCTGTTTATCAGTAAATATCTCCACTGAGATTAAGAAAAGCAGTAGCTTAATAAATTAAGTACTTCCTGGTATGGTTACTGTACTGGTAACTCCCCAAAAAAATCTGGATTGTGGTGAGGGAACAGAGAAAAAAGCTCATTTAGGACCTGCACTTACGAACGTGGTAGGCAGCTGTATATCAGAGAGTAAACCTTCTGAGAATAAAAACAGCTGGAGCTTGTTAAGGTAATTACACAGGGGAAAGGATAATGTACTGGGAACTCCTGAGAAGAATCTGATTTGTGGTGAGGGCAGAGAGATAAAAGCTCATTTAGGAACGACATGAACATGCTGCGTAAGTAGCTGTTTATCAGTAAATATCTCCACTGAGATTAAGAAAAGCAGTAGCTTAATAAATTAAGTACTTCCTGGTATGGTTACTGTACTGGTAACTCCCCAAAAGAATCTGGATTGTGGTGAGGGAACAGAGAAAAAAGCTCATTTATGACCTGCACTTACGAAGGGGTTAGGCAGCTGTATATCAGGGAGTAAACCTTCTGAGAATAAAAACAGCTGGAGCTTGTTAAGGTAATTACACAGGGGAAAGGATAATGTACTGGGAACTCCTCAGAAGAATCTCAATTATGGTGAGGGCAGAGAGATAAAAGCTCATTTAGGAACGACATGAACATGCTGCGTAGGTAGCTGTTTATCAGTAAATATCTCCACTGAGATTAAGGAAAGCAGTAGCTTAATAAATTAAGTACTTCCTGGTATGGTTACTGTACTGGTAACTCCCCAAAAGAATCTGGATTGTGGTGAGGGAACAGAGAAAAAAGCTCATTTAGGACCTGCACTTACGAAGGGGGTAGGCAGCTGTACATCAGGGAGTAAACCTTCTGAGAATAAAAACAGCTGGAGCTTGTTAAGGTAATTACACAGGGGAAAGGATAATGTACTGGGAACTCCTCAGAAGAATCTGATTTGTGGTGAGGGCAGAGAGATAAAAGCTCATTTAGGAACGACATGAACATGCTGCGTAGGTAGCTGTTTATCAGTAATTATCTCCACTGAGATTAAGCAAAGCAGTAGCTTAATAAATTAAGTACTTCCTGGTATGGTTACTGTACTGGTAACTCCCCAAAAGAATCTGGATTGTGGTGAGGGAACAGAGAAAAAAGCTCATTTAGGACCTGCACTTACGAAGGGGGTAGGCAGCTGTATATCAGGGAGGAAACCTTTTGAGAATAAAAGCAGCTGGAGGAGCTTGTTAAGGTAATTAGACAGGGGAAAGGATAATGTACTGGGAACTCCTCAGAAGAATCTGATTTGTGGTGAGGGCAGAGAGATAAAAGCTAATTTAGGAACGACATGAACATGCTGCGGAGGTAGCTGTTTATCAGTAAATATCTCCACTGAGATTAAGAAAAGCAGTAGCTTAATAAATTAAGTAATTCCTGGTAGGGTTACTGTACTGGTAACTCCCCAAAAGAATCTGGATTGTGGTGAGGGAATAGAGAATAAAGCTCATTTAGGACCTGCACTTACGAAGGGGGTAGGCAGCTGTATATCAGGGAGTAAACCTTCTGAGAATAAAAACAGCTGGAGCTTGTTAAGGTAATTACACAGGGGAAAGGATAATGTACTGGGAACTCCTCAGAAGAATCTGATTTGTGGTGAGGGCAGAGAGATAAAAGCTCATTTAGGAACGACATGAACATGCTGCGTAGGTAGCTGTTTATCAGTAAATATCTCCACTGAGATTAAGAAAAGCAGTAGCTTAATAAATTAAGTACTTCCTGGTATGGTTACTGTACTGGTAACTCCCCAAAAGAATCTGGATTGTGGGGAGGGAACAGAGAAAAAAGCTCATTTAGGACCTGCACTTACGAAGGGGGTAGGCAGCTGTATATCAGGGAGTAAACCTTCTGAGAATAAAAACAGCTGGAGCTTGTTAAGGTAATTACACAGGGAAAGGATAATGTACTGGGAACTCCTCAGAAGAATCTCATTTGTGGTGAGGGCAGAGAGATAAAAGCTCATTTAGGAACGACATGAACATGCTGGATAGGTAGCTGTTTATCAGTAAATATCTCCACTGAGATTAAGAAAAGCAGTAGCTTAATAAATTAAGTACTTCCTGGTATGGTTACTGTACTGGTAATTCCCCAAAAGAATCTGGATTGTGGTGAGGGAACAGAGAAAAAGCTCATTTAGGACCTGAAATTACGAAGGGGGTAGGCAGCTGTATATCAGGGAGTAAACCCTCTGAGAATAAAAACAGCTAGAGATTGTTAAGGTAATTACACAGGGGAAAGGATAATGTACTGGAACTCCTCAGAAGAATCTGATTTGGGGTGAGGGCAGAGAGATAAAAGCTCATTTAGGAACGACATGAACATGCTGCGTAGGTAGCTGTTTATCAGTAAATATCTCCACTGAGATTAAGAAAAGCAGTAGCTTAATAAATTAAGTACTTCCTGGTATGGTTACTGTACTGGTAACTCCCCAAAAGAATCTGGATTGTGGTGAGGGAACAGAGAAAAAAGCTCATTTAGGACCAGCACTTACGAAGGGGGTAGGCAGCTGTATATCAGGGAGTAAACCTTCTGAGAATAAAAACAGCTGGAGCTTGTTAAGGTAATTACACAGGGGAAAGGATAATGTACTGGGAACTAATCAGAAGAATCTGATTTGTGGTGAGGGCAGAGAGATAAAAGCTCATTTAGGAACGACATGAACATGCTGCGTAGGTAGCTGTTTATCAGTAAATATCTCCACTGAGATTAAGAAAAGCAGTAGCTTAATAAATTAAGTACTTCCTGGTATGGTTACTGTACTGGTAACTCCCCAAAAGAATCTGGATTGTGGGGAGGGAACAGAGAAAAAAGCTCATTTAGGACCTGCACTTACGAATGGGGTAGGCAGCTGTATATCAGGGAGTAAACCTTCTGAGAATTAAAACAGCTGGAGCTTGTTAAGGTAATTACACAGGGGAAAGGATAATGTACTGGGAACTCCTCAGAAGAATCTTGTTTGTGGTGAGGCAGAGAGATAAAAGCTCATTTAGGAACGACATGAACATGCTGCGTAAGTAGCTGTTTATCAGTAAATATCTCCACTGAGATTAAGAAAAGCAGTAGCTTTATAAATTAAGTACTTCCTGGTATGGTTACTGTACTGGTAACTCCCCAAAAGAATCTGGATTGTGGTGAGGGAACAGAGAAAAAAGCTCATTTATGACCTGCACTTACGAAGGGGTAGGCAGCTGTATATCAGGGAGTAAACCTTCTGAGAATAAAAACAGCTGGAGCTTGTTAAGGTAATTACACAGGGGAAAGGATAATGTACTGGGAACTCCTCAGAAGAATCTGATTTGTGGTGAGGGCAGAGAGATAAAAGCTCATTTAGGAACGACATGAACATGCTGCGTAGGTAGCTGTTTATCAGTAAATATCTCCACTGAGATTAAGAAAAGCAGTAGCTTAATAAATTAATTACTTCCTGGTATGGTTACTGTACTGGTAACTCCCCAAAAGAATCTGGATTGTGGTGAGGGAACAGAGAAAAAAGCTCATTTAGGACCTGCACTTACGAAGGGGGTAGGCAGCTGTATATCAGGGAGTAAACCTTCTGAGAATAAAAACAGCTGGAGCTTGTTAAGGTAATTACACAGGGGAAAGGATAATGTACTGGGAACTCCTCAGAAGAATCTGATTTGTGGTGAGGGCAGAGAGATAAAAGCTCATTTAGGAACGACATGAACATGCTGCGTAGGTAGCTGTTTATCAGTAATTATCTCCAGTGAGATTAAGAAAAGCAGTAGGTTAATAAATTAAGTACTTCCTGGTATGGTTACTGTACTGGTAACTCCCCAAAAGAATCTGGATTGTGGTGAGGGAACAGAGAAAAAAGCTCATTTAGGACCTGCACTTACGAAGGGGGTAGGCAGCTGTATATCAGGGAGGAAACCTTTTGAGAATAAAAACAGCTGGAGGAGCTTGTTAAGGTAATTACACAGGGGAAAGGATAATGTACTGGGAACTCCTCAGAAGAATCTGACTTGTGGTGAGGGCAGAGAGATTAAAGCTCATTTAGGAACGACATGAACATGCTGCGTAGGTAGCTGTTTATCAGTAAATATCTCCACTGAGATTAAGAAAAGCAGTAGCTTAATAAATTAAGTACTTCCTGGTATGGTTACTGTACTGGTAACTCCCCAAAAGAATCTGGATTGTGGTGAGGGAACAGAGAAAAAAGCTCATTTAGGACCTGCACTTACGAAGGGGGTAGGCAGCTGTATATCACGGAGTAAACCTTCTGAGAATAAAAACAGCTGGAGCTTGTTAAGGTAATTAGACAGGGGAAAGGATAATGTACTGGAACTCCTCAGAAGAATCTGATTTGTGGTGAGGGCAGAGAGATAAAAGCTAATTTAGGAACGACATGAACATGCTGCGTAGGTAGCTGTTTATCAGTAAATATCTCCACTGAGATTAAGAAAAGCAGTAGCTTAATAAATTAAGTACTTCCTGGTATGGTTACTGTACTGGTAACTCCCCAAAAGAATCTGGATTGTGGTGAGGGAACAGAGAAAAAAGCTCATTTAGGACCTGAAATTACGAAGGGGGTAGGCAGCTGTATATCAGGGAGTAAACCTTCTGAGAATAAAAACAGCTAGAGATTGTTAAGGTAATTACACAGGGGAAAGGATAATGTACTGGGAACTCCTCAGAAGAATCTGATTTGGGGTGAGGGCAGAGAGATAAAAGCTCATTTAGGAACGACATGAACATGCTGCGTAGGTAGCTGTTTATCAGGAAATATCTCCACTGAGATTAAGAAAAGCAGTAGCTTAATAAATTAAGTACTTCCTGGTATGGGTACTGTACTGGTAACTCCCCAAAAGAATCTGGATTGTGGTGAGGGAACAGAGAAAAAAGCTCATTTAGGACCAGCACTTACGAAGGGGGTAGGCAGCTGTATATCAGGGAGTAAACCTTCTGAGAATAAAAACAGCTGGAGCTTGTTAAGGTAATTACACAGGGGAAAGAGTAATGTACTGGGAACTAATCAGAAGAATCTGATTTGTGGTGAGGGCAGAGAGATAAAAGCTCATTTAGGAACGACATGAACATGCTGCGTAGGTAGCTGTTTATCAGTAAATATCTCCACTGAGATTAAGAAAAGCAGTAGCTTAATAAATTAAGTACTTCCTGGTATGGTTACTGTACTGGTAACTCCCCAAAAGAATCTGGATTGTGGGGAGGGAACAGAGAAAAAAGCTCATTTAGGACCTGCACTTACGAAGGGGGTAGGCAGCTGTATATCAGGGAGTAAACCTTCTGAGAATAAAAACAGCTGGAGCTTGTTAAGGTAATTACACAGGGGAAAGGATAATGTACTGGGAACTCCTCAGAAGAATCTCCTTTGTGGTGAGGGCAGAGAGATAAAAGCTCATTTAGGAACGACATCAACATGCTGCGTAGGTAGCTGTTTATCAGTAAATATCTCCACTGAGATTAAGAAAAGCAGTAGCTTAATAAATTAAGTACTTCCTGGTATGGTTACTGTACTGGTAACTCCCCAAAAGAATCTGGATTGTGGTGAGGGAACAGAGGAAAAAGCTCATTTAGGACCTGCACTTACGAAGGGGGTAGGCAGCTGTATATCAGGGAGGAAACCTTTTGAGAATAAAAACAGCTGGAGGAGCTTGTTAAGGTAATTACACAGGGGAAAGGATAATGTACTGGGAACTCTTCAGAAGAATCTGATTTGTGGTGAGGGCAGAGAGATTAAAGCTCATTTAGGAACGACATGAACATGCTGCGTAGGTAGCTGTTTATCAGTAAATATCTCCACTGAGATAAAGAAAAGCAGTAGCTTAATAAATTAAGTACTTCCTGGTATGGTTACTGTACTGGTAACTCCCAAAAGAATCTGGATTGTGGTGAGGGAACAGAGAAAAAAGCTCATTTAGGACCTGCACTTACGAAGGGGGTAGGCAGCTGTATATCAGGGAGTAAACCTTCTGAGAATAAAAACAGCTGGAGCTTGTTAAGGTAATTAGACAGGGGAAAGGATAATGTACTGGGAACTCCTCAGAAGAATCTGAATTGTGGTGAGGGCAGAGAGATAAAAGCTAATTTAAGAACGACATGAACATGCTGCGTAGGTAGCTGTTTATCAGTAAATATCTCCACTGATATTAAGAAAAGCAGTAGCTTAATAAATTAAGTAATTCCTGGTAGGGTTACTGTACTGGTAACTCCCCAAAAGAATCTGGATTGTGGTGAGGGAACAGAGAATAAAGCTCATTTAGGACCTGCACTTACGAAGGGGGTAGGCAGCTGTATATCAGGGAGTAAACCTTCTGAGAATAAAAACAGCTGGAGCTTGTTAAGGTAATTACACAGGGAAAGGATAATGTACTGGGAACTCCTCAGAAGAATCTGATTTGTGGTGAGGGCAGAGAGATAAAAGCTCATTTAGGAACGACATGAACATGCTGGGTAGGTAGCTGTTTATCAGTAAATATCTCCACTGAGATTAAGAAAAGCAGTAGCTTAATAAATTAAGTACTTCCTGGTATGGTTACTGTACTGGTAACTCCCCAAAAGAATCTGGATTGTGGTGAGGGAACAGAGAAAAAAGCTCATTTAGGACCTGAAATTACGAAGGGGGTAGGCAGCTGTATATCAGGGAGTAAACCTTCTGAGAATAAAAACAGCTAGAGATTGTTAAGGTAATTACACAGGGGAAAGGATAATGTACTGGGAACTCCTCAGAAGAATCTGATTTGGGGTGAGGGCAGAGAGATAAAAGCTCATTTAGGAACGACATGAACATGCTGCGTAGGTAGCTGTTTATCAGTAAATATCTCCACTGAGATTAAGAAAAGCAGTAGCTTAATAAATTAAGTACTTCCTGGTATGGTTACTGTACTGGTAACTCCCCAAAAGAATCTGGATTGTGGTGAGGGAACAGAGAAAAAAGCTCATTTAGGACCAGCACTTACGAAGGGGGTAGGCAGCTGTATATCAGGGAGTAAACCTTCTGAGAATAAAAACAGCTGGAGCTTGTTAAGGTAATTACACAGGGGAAAGGATAATGTACTGGGAACTAATCAGAAGAATCTGATTTGTGGTGAGGGCAGAGAGATAAAAGCTCATTTAGGAACGACATGAACATGCTGCGTAGGTAGCTGCTTATCAGTAAATATCTCCACTGAGATTAAGAAAAGCAGTAGCTTAATAAATTAAGTACTTCCTGGTATGGTTACTGTACTGGTAACTCCCCAAAAGAATCTGGATTGTGGGGAGGGAACAGAGAAAAAAGCTCATTTAGGACCTGCACTTACGAAGGGGGTAGGCAGCTGTATATCAGGGAGTAAACCTTCTGAGAATAAAAACAGCTGGAGCTTGTTAAGGTAATTACACAGGGGAAAGGATAATGTACTGGGAACTCCTCAGAAGAATCTTGTTTGTGGTGAGGGCAGAGAGATAAAAGCTCATTTAGGAACGACATGAACATGCTGCGTAAGTAGCTGTTTATCAGTAAATATCTCCACTGAGATTAAGAAAAGCAGTAGCTTAATAAATTAAGTACTTCCTGGTATGGTTACTGTACTGGTAACTCCCCAAAAGAATCTGGATTGTGGTGAGGGAACAGAGAAAAAAGCTCATTTAGGACCTGCACTTACGAAGGGGGTAGGCAGCTGTATATCAGGGAGTAAACCTTCTGAGAATAAAAACAGCTGGAGCTTGTTAAGGTAATTACACAGGGGAAAGGATAATGTACTGGGAACTCCTCAGAAGAATCTCCTTTGTGGTGAGGGCAGAGAGATAAAAGCTCATTTAGGAACGACATCAACATGCTGCGTAGGTAGCTGTTTATCAGTAAATATCTCCACTGAGATTAAGAAAAGCAGTAGCTTAATAAATTAAGTACTTCCTGGTATGGTTACTGTACTGGTAACTCCCCAAAAGAATCTGGATTGTGGTGAGGGAACAGAGAAAAAAGCTCATTTAGGACCTGCACTTACGAAGGGGGTAGGCAGCTGTATATCAGGGAGTAAACCTTCTGAGAATAAAAACAGCTGGAGCTTGTTAAGGTAATTACACAGGGGAAAGAATAATGTACTGGGAACTCCTCAGAAGAATCTTGTTTGTGGTGAGGGCAGAGAGATAAAAGCTCATTAAGGAACGACATGAACATGCTGCGAAGGTAGCTTTTTATCAGTAAATATCTAAACTGAGATTAAGAAAAGCAGTAGCTTAATAAATTAAGTAATTCCTGGTATGGTTACTGTACTGGTAACTCCCCAAAAGAATCTGGATTGTGGGGAGGGAACAGAGAAAAAAGCTCATTTAGGACCTGCACTTACGAAGGGGGTAGGCAGCTGTATATCAGGGAGTAAACCTTCTGAGAATAAAAACAGCTGGAGCTTGTTAAGGTAATTACACAGGGGAAAGGATAATGTACTGGGAACTCCTCAGAAGAATCTGATTTGTGGTGAGGGCAGAGAGATAAAAGCTTATTTAGAAACGACATGAACATGCTGCGTAGGTAGCTGTTTATCAGTAAATATCTCCACTGAGATTAAGAAAAGCAGTAGCTTAATAAATTAAGTACTTCCTGGTATGGTTACTGTACTGGTAACTCCCCAAAAGAATCTGGATTGTGGTGAGGGAACAGAGAAAAAAGCTCATTTAGGACCTGCACTTACGAAGGGGGTAGGCAGCTGTATATCAGGGAGTAAACCTTCTGAGAATAAAAACAGCTGGAGCTGGTTAAGGTAACTACACAGGGGAAAGGATAATGTACTGGGAACTCCTCAGAAGAATCTGATTTGTGGTGAGGGCAGAGAGATAAAAGCTCATTTAGGAACGACATGAACATGCTGCGTAGGTAGCTGTTTATCAGTAAATATCTCCACTGAGATTAAGAAAAGCAGTAGCTTAATAAATTAAGTACTTCCTGGTATGGTTACTGTACTGGTAACTCCCCAAAAGAATCTGGATTGTGGTGAGGGAACAGAGAAAAACCTCATTTAGGACCTGCACTTAGGAAGGGGGTAGGCAGCTGTATATCAGGGAGTAAACCTTCTGAGAATAAAAACAGCTGGAGCTTGTTAAGGTAATTACACAGGGGAAAGAATAATGTAATGGAACTCCTCAGAAGAATCTGATTTGTGGTGAGGGCAGAGAGATAAAAGCTCATTTAGGAACGACATGAACATGCTGCGTAGGTAGCTGTTTATCAGTAAATATTTCCACTGAGATTAAGAAAAGCAGTAGCTTAATAAATTAAGTACTTCCTGGTATGGTTACTGTACTGGTAACTCCCCAAAAGAATCTGGATTGTGGTGAGGGAACAGAGAAAAAAGCTCATTTAGGACCTGCACTTACGAAGGGGGTAGGCAGCTGTATATCAGGGAGTAAACCTTCTGAGATTAAAAACAGCTGAGCTTGTTAAGGTAATTACACAGGGGAAAGGATAATGTACTGGGAACTCCTCAGAAGAATCGGATTTGTGGTGAGGGCAGAGAGATAAAAGCTCATTTAGGAACGACATGAACATGCTGCGTAGGTAGCTGCTTATCAGTAAATATCTCCACTGAGATTAAGAAAAGCAGTAGCTTAATAAATTAAGTACTTCCTGGTATGGTTACTGTACTGGTAACTCCCAAAAGATCTGGATTGTGGTGAGGGAACAGAGAAAAAAGCTCATTTAGGACCTGCACTTACGAAGGGGGTAGGCAGCTGTATATCAGGGAGTAAACCTTCTGAGAATAAAAACAGCTGGAGCTTGTTAAGGTAATTACACAGGGGAAAGGATAATGTACTGGGAACTCCTCAGAAGAATCTGATTTGTGGTGAGGGCAGAGAGATAAAAGCTCATTTAGGAACGACATGAACATGCTGCGTAGGTAGCTGTTTATCAGTAAATATTTCCACTGAGATTAAGAAAAGCAGTAGCTTAATAAATTAAGTACTTCCTGGTATGGTTACTGTACTGGTAACTCCCCAAAAGAATCTGGATTGTGGTGAGGGAACAGAGAAAAAAGCTCATTTAGGACCTGCACTTACGAAGGGGGTAGGCAGCTGTATATCAGGGAGTAAAACTTCTGAGATTAAAAACGGCTGGAGCTTGTTAAGGTAATTACACAGGGGAAAGGATAATGTACTGGGAACTCCTCAGAAGAATCTGATTTGTGGTGAGGGCAGAGAGATAAAAGCTCATTTAGGAACGACATGAACATGCTGCGTAGGTAGCTGCTTATCAGTAAATATCTCCACTGAGATTAAGAAAAGCAGTAGCTTAATAAATTAAGTACTTCCTGTATGGTTACTGTACTGGTAACTCCCCAAAAGATCTGGATTGTGGTGAGGGAACAGAGAAAAAAGCTCATTAAGGACCTGCACTTACGAAGGGGGTAGGCAGCTGTATATCAGGGAGTAAACCTTCTGAGAATAAAAACAGCTGGAGCTTGTTAAGGTAATTACACAGGGAAAGGATAATGTACTGGGAACTCGTCAGAAGAATCTGATTTGTGGTGAGGGCAGAGAGATAAAAGCTCATTTAGGAACGACATGAACATACTGCGTAGGTAGCTGTTTATCAGTAAATATCTCCACTGAGATTAAGAAAAGCAGTAGGTTAATAAATTAAGTACTTCCTGGTATGGTTACTGTACTGGTAACTCCCCAAAAAAATCTGGATTGTGGTGAGGGAACAGAGAAAAAATCTCATTTATGACCTGCAATTACGAAGGGGTTAGGCAGCTGTATATCAGGGAGTAAACCTTCTGAGAATAAAAACAGCTGGAGCTTGTTAAGGTAATTACACAGGGGAAAGGATAATGTACTGGGAACTCCTCAGAATAATCTGATTTGTGGTGAGGGCAGAGAGATAAAACCTCATGTAGGAACGACATGAACATGCTGCGTAAGTAGCTGTTTATCAGTAAATATCTCCACTGAGATTAAGAAAAGCAGTAGCTTAATAAATTAATTACTTCCTGGTATGGTTACTGTACTGGTAACTCCCCAAAAGAATCTGGATTGTGGTGAGGGAACAGAGAAAAAAGCTCATTTAGGACCTGCACTTACGAAGGGGGTAGGCAGCTGTATATCACGGAGTAAACCTTCTGAGAATAAAAACAGCTGGAGCTTGTTAAGGTAATTACACAGGGGAAAGGATAATGTACTGGGAACTCCTCAGAAGAATCTGATTTGTGGTGAGGGCAGAGAGATAAAAGCTCATTTAGGAACGACATGAACATGCTGCGTAGGTAGCTGTTTATCAGTAAATATCTCCACTGAGATTAAGAAAAGCAGTAGCTTAATAAATTAAGTACTTCCTGGTATGGTTACTGTACTGGTAACTCCCAAAAAGAATCTGGATTGTGGTGAGGGAACAGAGAAAAAAGGTCATTTAGGACCTGCACTTACGAAGGGGGTAGGCAGCTGTATATCAGGGAGTAAACCTTCTGAGAATAAAAACAGCTGGAGCTTGTTAAGGTAATTACACAGGGGAAAGGATAATGTACTGGGAACTCCTCAGAAGAATCTGATTTGTGGTGAGGGCAGAGAGATAAAAGCTCATTTAGGAACGACATGAACATGCTGCGAAGGTAGCTGTTTATCAGTAAATATCTCCACTGAGATTAAGAAAAGCAGTAGCTTAATAAATTAAATACTTCCTGGTATGGTTACTGTACTGGTATCTCCCCAAAGAATCTGGATTGTGGGGAGGGAACAGAGAAAAAAGCTAATTTAGGACCTCCACTTACGAAGAGGTTGGGCAGCTGTATATCAGGGAGTAAACCTTCTGAGAAAAAAAACAGCTGGAGCTTGTTAAGGTAATTACACAGGGGAAAGGATAATGTACTGGGAACTCCTCAGAAGAATCTGATTTGTGGTGAGGGCAGAGAGATAAAAGCTCATTTAGGAACGACATGAACATGCTGCGTAGGTAGCTGTTTATCAGTAAATATCTCCACTGAGATTAAGAAAAGCAGTAGCTTAATAAATTAAGTACTTCCTGGTATGGTTACTGTACTGGTAACTCCCCAAAAGAATCTGGATTGTGGTGAGGGAACAGAGAAAAAAGCTCATTTAGGACCTGCACTTAGGAAGGGGGTAGGCAGCTGTATATCAGGGAGTAAACCTTCTGAGAATAAAAACAGCTGGAGCTTGTTAAGGTAATTACATAGGGGAAAGGATAATGTCCTGGGAACTCCTCAGAAGAATCTGATTTGTGGTGAGGGCAGAGAGATAAAAGCTCATTTAGGAACGACTTGAACATGCTGCGTAGGTAGCTGTTTATCAGTAAATATCTCCACTGAGATTAAGAAAAGCAGTAGCTTAATAAATTAAGTACTTCCTGGTATGGTTACTGTACTGGTAACTCCCCAAAAAAATCTGGATTGTGGTGAGGGAACAGAGAAAAAAGCTCATTTAGGACCTGCACTTACGAACGTGGTAGGCAGCTGTATATCAGAGAGTAAACCTTCTGAGAATAAAAACAGCTGGAGCTTGTTAAGGTAATTACACAGGGGAAAGGATAATGTACTGGGAACTCCTCAGAAGAATCTCATTTGTGGTGAGGGCAGAGAGATAAAAGCTCATTTAGGAACGACATGAACATGCTGCGTAGGTTGCTGTTTATCAGTAAATATCTCCACTGAGATTAAGAAAAGCAGTAGCTTAATAAATTAAGTACTTCCTGGTATGGTTACTGTACTGGTAACTCCCCAAAAGAATCTGGATTGTGGTGAGGGAACAGAGAAAAAAGCTCATTTAGGACCTGCAGTTACGAAGGGGGTAGGCAGCTGTATATCAGGGAGTAAACCTTCTGAGAATAAAAACAGCTGGAGCTTGTTAAGGTAATTACACAGGGGAAAGGATAATGTACTGGGAACTCCTCAGAAGAATCTGATTTGTGGTGAGGGCAGAGAGATAAAAGCTCATTTAGGAACGACATGAACATGCTGCGTAGGTAGCTGTTTATCAGTAAATATCTCCACTGAGATTAAGAAAAGCAGTAGCTTAATAAATTAAGTACTTCCTGGTATGGTTACTGTACTGGTAACTCCCCAAAAGAATCTGGATTGTGGTGAGGGAACAGAGAAAAAAGCTCATTTGGGACCTGTACTTACGAAGGGGGTAGGCAGCTGTATATCAGAGAGGAAACCTTCTGAGAATAAAAACAGCTGGAGCTTGTTAAGGTAATTACACAGGGGAAAGGATAATGTACTGTTAACTCCTGAGAAGAATCTGATTTGTGGTGAGGGCAGAGAGATAAAAGCTCATTTAGGAACGACATGAACATGCTGCGTAAGTAGCTGTTTATCAGTAAATATCTCCACTGAGATTAAGAAAAGCAGTAGCTTAATAAATTAAGTACTTCCTGGTATGGTTACTGTACTGGTAACTCCCCAAAAGAATCTGGATTGTGGGGAGGGAACAGAGAAAAAAGCTCATTTAGGACCTGCACTTACGAAGGGGGTAGGCAGCTGTATATCAGGGAGTAAACCTTCTGAGAATAAAAACAGCTGGAGCTTGTTAAGGTAATTACACAGGGGAAAGGATAATGTACTGGGAACTCCTCAGAAGAATCTCAATTATGGTGAGGGCAGAGAGATAAAAGCTCATTTAGGAACGACATGAACATGCTGCGTAGGTAGCTGTTTATCAGTAAATATCTCCACTGAGATTAAGGAAAGCAGTAGCTTAATAAATTAAGTACTTCCTGGTATGGTTACTGTACTGGTAACTCCCCAAAAGAATCTGGATTGTGGTGAGGGAACAGAGAAAAAAGCTCATTTAGGACCTCCACTTACGAAGGGGTTAGGCAGCTGTATATCAGGGAGTAAACCTTCTGAGAATAAAAACAGCTGGAGCTTGTTAAGGTAATTACACAGGGGAAAGGATAATGTACTGGGAACTCCTCATAAGAATCTGATTTGTGGTGAGGGCAGAGAGATAAAAGCTCATTTAGGAACGACATGAACATGCTGCGTAGGTAGCTGTTTATCAGTAATTATCTCCACTGAGATTAAGAAAAGCAGTAGCTTAATAAATTAAGTACTTCCTGGTATGGTTACTGTACTGGTAACTCCCCAAAAGAATCTGGATTGTGGTGAGGGAAAAGAGAAAAAAGCTCATTTAGGACCTGCACTTACGAAGGGGGTAGGCAGCTGTATATCAGGGAGTAAACCTTCTGAGAATAAAAACAGCTGGAGCTTGTTAAGGTAATTACACAGGGGAAAGGATAATGTCCTGGGAACTCCTCAGAAGAATCTGATTTGTGGTGAGGGCAGAGAGATAAAAGCTCATTTAGGAACGACTTGAACATGCTGCGTAGGTAGCTGTTTATCAGTAAATATCTCCACTGAGATTAAGAAAAGCAGTAGCTTAATAAATTAAGTACTTCCTGGTATGGTTACTGTACTGGTAACTCCCCAAAAAAATCTGGATTGTGGTGAGGGAACAGAGAAAAAAGCTCATTTAGGACCTGCACTTACGAACGTGGTAGGCAGCTGTATATCAGAGAGTAAACCTTCTGAGAATAAATACAGCTGGAGCTTTTTAAGGTAATTACACAGGGGAAAGGATAATGTACTGGGAACTCCTCAGAAGAATCTCATTTGTGGTGAGGGCAGAGAGATAAAAGCTCATTTAGGAACGACATGAACATGCTGCGTAGGTTGCTGTTTATCAGTAAATATCTCCACTGAGATTAAGAAAAGCAGTAGCTTAATAAATTAAGTACTTCCTGGTATGGTTACTGTACTGGTAACTCCCCAAAAGAATCTGGATTGTGGTGAGGGAACAGAGAAAAAAGCTCATTTAGGACCTGCACTTACGAACGGGGTAGGCAGCTGTATATCAGGGAGTAAACCTTCTGAGAATAAAAACAGCTGGAGCTTGTTAAGGTAATTACACAGGGGAAAGGATAATGTACTGGGAACTCCTCAGAAGAATCTGATTTGTGGTGAGGGCAGAGAGATAAAAGCTCATTTAGGAACGACATGAACATGCTGCGTAGGTAGCTGTTTATCAGTAAATATCTCCACTGAGATTAAGAAAAGCAGTAGCTTAATAAATTAAGTACTTCCTGGTATGGTTACTGTACTGGTAACTCCCCAAAAGAATCTGGATTGTGGTGAGGGAACAGAGAAAAAAGCTCATTTGGGACCTGCACTTACGAAGGGGGTAGGCAGCTGTATATCAGGGAGGAAACCTTCTGAGAATAAAAACAGCTGGAGCTTGTTAAGGTAATTACACAGGGGAAAGGATAATGTACTGTTAACTCCTGAGAAGAATCTGATTTGTGGTGAGGGCAGAGAGATAAAGCTCATTTAGGAACGACATGAACATGCTGCGTAAGTAGCTGTTTATCAGTAAATATCTCCACTGAGATTAAGAAAAGCAGTAGCTTAATAAATTAAGTACTTCCTGGTATGGTTACTGTACTGGTAACTCCCCAAAGAATCTGGATTGTGGTGAGGGAACAGAGAAAAAAGCTCATTTATGACCTGCACTTACGAAGGGGGTAGGCAGCTGTATATCAGGGAGTAAACCTTCTGAGAATAAAAACAGCTGGAGCTTGTTAAGGTAATTACACAGGGGAAAGGATAATGTACTGGGAACTCCTCAGAAGAATCTCAATTATGGTGAGGGCAGAGAGATAAAAGCTCATTTAGGAACGACATGAACATGCTGCGTAGGTAGCTGTTTATCAGTAAATATCTCCACTGAGATTAAGGAAAGCAGTAGCTTAATAAATTAAGTACTTCCTGGTATGGTTACTGTACTGGTAACTCCCCAAAAGAATCTGGATTGTGGTGAGGGAACAGAGAAAAAAGCTCATTTAGGACCTGCACTTACGAAGGGGTTAGGCAGCTGTATATCAGGGAGTAAACCTTCTGAGAATAAAAACAGCTGGAGCTTGTTAAGGTAATTACACAGGGGAAAGGATAATGTACTGGGAACTCCTCATAAAAATCTGATTTGTGGTGAGGGCAGAGAGATAAAAGCTCATTTAGGAACGACATGAACATGCTGCGTAGGTAGCTGTTTATCAGTAATTATCTCCACTGAGATTAAGAAAAGCAGTAGCTTAATAAATTAAGTACTTCCTGGTATGGTTACTGTACTGGTAACTCCCCAAAAGAATCTGGATTGTGGTGAGGGAACAGAGAAAAAAGCTCATTTAAGACCTGCACTTACGAAGGGGGTAGGCAGCTGTATATCAGGAGGAAACCTTTTGAGAATAAAAACAGCTGGAGGAGCTTGTTAAGGTAATTACACAGGGGAAAGGATAATGTACTGGGAACTCCTCAGAAGAATCTTGTTTGTGGTGAGGGCAGAGAGATAAAAGCTCATTTAGGAACGACATGAACATGCTGCGTAGGTAGCTGTTTATCAGTAAATATCTCCACTGAGATTAAGAAAAGCAGTAGCTTAATAAATTAAGTACTTCCTGGTATGGTTACTGTACTGGTAACACCCCAAAAGAATCTGGAATGTGGGGAGGGAACAGAGAAAAAAGCTCATTTAGGACCTGCACTTACGAAGGCGGTAG
>NW_025959907.1:0-110136 GCF_023159225.1 Perognathus longimembris pacificus | reverse complement strand
CAGGCTGCTAAGTCAGGGATGGAGCTCAGCACTCAGGAAAGTTACACGAGAAGCAGGTACTGTGTCTTGGGAGACATTGTTGAGTGAGAAATCACAATGACTGGCAGAGAAAACTTCTGGCATCCTGTCCATCTGCACTAGTCAGGGAAGGCGTGTGTGATTTACCTAGACCTTACAGGACTGGAAGGCTGAGGACCTTTGCAGGTGCAAGTCATGAGGGCTTGCTTCCCAGTATCAGTTGGGAGGTCACCAAGGGGGTCGGTGCACCACTGGGATGTTACAGAGATTTCACATCCAGGTTCATGGACGTGGCCAGGTTTTAGGACCTCAAAGGGCAGGTATGATGGACTTTGGCTCCTTGCATTAAGAGAGAGACCACAATGATGAAGAGCAGAGAAGTTCCACAATCACTTTCTTTCTGAAGGAATAACTTGCCAGCCATTCTCAAATAACTTAGACAAAAGGTAGCAAAACTAGAGGTGTTGAGGCAAGGTTTAAAATGAGACAGGTGCTACTGAGGTCAGACTTAACAAGGGTGGCCTGAACACAAGACAAGGAAAGCACCGTTGGCTATGTGGAGTCCAGATTTGGCACTGGTTAGATGTGATGTAAGGACAAAAGAAGAGGCCAAGGAGACAAAGAGGCAGGTGCCTATGGTGTGGTGACAAGGAAGGAGGTCCATTAACAGAAACAGTTGGTTGTCACTTGGGTAGTTAAGCGACTTCAACCTGTTTGCCTTTTTAGAAATTAACAGAAAATTGATAGATTTGAATGTAGTGAAAGTTGGAAAGACAAGGTTAATGAAGATATTTTGGTCAAATATAGGCTTACATTGGAAAGAGGAATACAATTTGAAGTGATTGCATGATTTGTGTACTCTTACATCACTGTTGCAAACTGTTCTGTTCATCCAATTGGCCCCGTGCTGCATGGAATGAAGATGGAGCAGATGGGGGTGCTGAGCACATCAATGTCTGGTCTTGGGGCTTGATGTTTCAGAGGACTTGGTCATCCAAGCCCTCATTCTCCCAGTCAGTACCTGTTCAGCTTGACATACTGGAGATCTTGGCAGGGTGAGTGTTTATCAGCTGAAAATCCTTTGAGGTGATCACCTTTTCTCTTAGCCATCTTCATTTTTTTTTTTAAACGGTTCCTGTGGTAGCAGGATGCATAGGGGTGTGTTGTGTTGTTCTGGCCACATGTGAGTGTCCAGCTTAGGATTTAGTCTCAAGGAACATCTCCAAAAAAGGAGATTTCAGATTTCATGAGTAATTTACAACAAAGGAAAGCTTGACACCTGAGCTAGCCACTCACTGTCATCAGCAGAAATCACATGACATTTCTCTAAATTCTTCCTCATCCTCTTACTCCCACCCCCTCTCTAGATGGGTTGTTGCTTTGCACAGACTAAGAGCTTAGTAAACACAGCTAAATGAACTGAGAGGAACCAGGACTTATTTCTGCTACTACTTTGAGCTCAGGGTATAAAGGCTGCTTCCCAACCACCCCTTTGTTATTTTCCCTAGCTGATCACTGCACATCAACCAACACATTCATTTGCCCGGACACTACTCTGCAATACAATGGTGGTACTCAGAGAGTTTGGTGATAGAGTTGAAGATGGGTCTTCACATCCTCACGTTGCTCAGTTGGTGTGAGCCAGGTTTCAAAACTCCTTACACTGCTCCATCTAGGTCTCCGATGTTGGATTTAGATTAGAATTCTACCAGCTACTCATGGTAGAAGTCCCTAGAGGAAGAAGAGATTAATTCCCAAGTGTTCCCATGGGTCTTGCTACTGTACCTCCTATGGTTGAAAATACTTCCTGACTTCCGGGGCCATTTCTAGTACTTACAAGGGTCTATCTCCAGTATTATGGTATTGGTAGATTTTCTCTGTTCCGTTTGTCCAGGGATGACTCTAGACTAGAGAATTCTTTCTTCCTGTCTCATGTGTTAAGTCTTTCTTGCCCATTCTGTGTGCTTCTATCACTGTGATGTATTTAACCACGAGCCATTCTCTACAACCAAGTATATGGCAGCAAGCATACTCTTAAAACCTCCTGAACCATTAGCTAATTAAACTTCTTTTGAAACAAGCATCCCAGTTTCAGATTTTGTAACAACAAAAAAGGGACAAATACAAATACAGAACTTTACAGCATGTCATCATTTTAACTTGTCTTTTTTCTCTTAATAATCTGCATGTAAGTTTTCTCTTTTTAATGAACTGATGGTTCACTCTTTTTAGTGCTTAATAAAATTTTACCATTAACTTGGCGCCAGTGGCTCACACCTGTAATCCTAGCTACTCAGGAGGCTGAGTTCTGAGGATTCTGGTTTGAAGAAGCCAGCCTGGGCAGGAAAGGCCATGAGACGCTCACTTGTCTCCAACAAAGCACTCAGAAAACCCCATAAGTGGCGTTGTGGCCTACGTGGTAGAGCGCTATCCTTAAGCGCAAAGTGGCTCAGGGCCAACACCCAGACCCCGGGTTCAAGCCACAAGACTGGCAAAAAACGAAAAAAAAATTATTAGCTGTATCTACCAAAGGGCACACTGGTTGTTTCTAAGTTGTGGTGATTATAGCTTCTATTTATTAACCAATATTTACTGAGCAACAGCCATGTGCTGGATACTGATATCGTTTCTGGGGTTGTGATGATAGAAAAATTGGTACAGCCACTGCTATCAGTGTTAAATAGTCACAGTGGAACCATGTTATAAATAATGTCAAAGCTGTGAAGAAATGATTCCTGGGATTGAATAACCAAAGGTCCTAGTTTACATTAGAATTTGGTAAAGGCCATTTGAAATCAGCAAAGGCCTCTGCAAGGAGTTGATATTTAAGTCAAACTCTCAGGAATGAAGAGAAATGTAAGGAAGAACATTGTAAGTACAGGGAGGAGATCCCGCAAAGGCCTGCAGATGGGCAGAGGTAGGCAATTTAGAACCATCAGAAAGGACAGTGTGGCTAGAAGATGTGAGCCAAGTGAGAAAGCATGAGAAGCTGGAGATGTGAGTAGAGCTCACCTAGCAGAATGCCACGGGTCTTGGTTTAGGAGTTTCAATTTACTGCTAAAGGCCATGAAAAGCCATTTAAGAACAGAGCAAGGGAAAAGCATGGTCAGTTATGCACCTTGTGATCCTTCCTGTGGATAGTATGGGCAACAGATTGGAGGGAGGCTCTGGAACAGCAAGATACAGTAAGGTGCCCATGAGAGAAAGAAGTAGATGCAGTGTGTGTGTGTGTGTGTGTGTGTGTGTGTGTGTGTGTGTGTCAGTGTGTCAGTGCGTCAGTGACACCATGTTAAAGAACTCTATGGCTCCAGTGAGGTACTGTCCTCCTTTGAAGGGGGCCCTGTCCTCCTTTCAAGTTGAGCAGTGCATGTCTTCCTTAGGTAGTCATTTTGACCTTATGGTAAAATGTTGCAGAGAGGTGAAGTATGAGCCATAGGCTCTGTCTGAGTGAGTGTCTGAGGCTCTGTCTTGACGACTGAGTGGCTGGAGGCAATGGGGAAAGGCAAGGTGTTAAGTGGTCAAGCAGGGTATGTTCATGGCTTAAACATCAGTCACTGTCTATTGTTACACTTTCATCTTTCTCCTTTGACTGACTGCATGCTTCCAACCAGAGCACCTGACAAATTAGTCTGCAGGGATTGGAGAGTTTACGGCCAGGTGATTTCTTGATTTTCCTGCTGCATTTTGTGCCATTAAACAGGTCATGTCTTAATCTGTTTCCAGATTCAAGAAGTCCTAATAATGGAGGATGATACTTTGTTTTTATTTATTTATTTTTCTGATTTGACAGTCCCTAATATCTTTGTACAGCTCTAGGACAGTCCGGGGTATCAGCAGGTAGGTCTAGGAACTGCTCTCTCAAGGCATAGGTGATAGAAGGAAAGACTGAGAAGCAGAGAGGCCTGGAAGCAATCAGGGGAACACATCCCGGGTGGAGAGAACCACAGAGGTTGGTGTAAGGTCCATCCCCGGAGATGGCTCCACAAAGATCCTCCTGCATTATTTAGGTAACTGGCATACCTGGAGCCAGTCACCTCCCACTTCTCTGAGGTCACATCTTGGACCACCCCTGAGTCTGGCCTCCCATTGGACCGTGGGAGGGTTGCAGGCTCTGAGGTCACATTGGCTGGCCACACCTCCCTCCGCCCTCCAGTCCTAGATAAGGCATGGCCCCGGGGTGGCTCGCCCCTCATCTGGCTACAAGCTTCTCCTCTAGCTTGTCCTGAGGCCAGAAGTTTGGCAAAATAAAGTTCTCTCTTCTGCTTGAATATGGCATGGTGTTCTTGCTCATCAGTTACCTACTTTAATAAGCCTTACAGTTTGCCTGAGTTGAAGCCAAGATTGTTGGGAACTCTAACAGTACTTAAGAAGTCATTGGACTTGTTAAATGACAGAAGGGAGGTCAGGAAAGGTACACGCAGTTCTCCTGTATAGACAGTCCCCCCCCCCCCCCATGCCTTATCTAGGGCAGGGGTAGGTGTGGCCAAGTGAGAGGAGGTGGCTCCTCTAGGTATGCCAGTTACCTAGGTAACAGGAACTTTGGAGACTTTAGACAGAAAGGGGGTGGGGGCGGCATCTGCATGGAGCCCTCTGGGGTAGACCTTACTGGGAAATTCTTGGTTGTTACAGCTCCAGGAGGTGGGTGTCCTCCAGGCTTGGGTGGACAGAGGCCAATGTTGCTCTGTCCATGGGCAGGACATGATATGTGTATGATGTATATGATGCCCCTCTGGTGGAATCACATGCCACTAGAGCTGAGGCTGGTGAACTCTGATTTATGGGGACAAAGCTTTTCACAGTACTCTGGAACTGCAAAAGACACCAAGCAACCGGTTCTGCCATGGAGTCCATGACAATGTGTGGTCCATAATAAAAGATCAAAGCTTTAAACAACACCAGGCTTTGTTGTTAAAGACCTGCCTTGCTATGTACCCAGGTTGGCTTTAAACTATGGCTCTTCCTGCTTCAGCCTCCCGAGGGCTGGCATTCCAGGTCTGTGTGGCATATCCAGACTAAGATGGTGCTTTTGAGATAGTTAGATACTTAACAATGGAATTTAACTGTGAAATAATTTCAAGAATTTTTTCTTATTATTTTTAGGGCAACATTGGTGTTTCTATAATATCAGCAGTTTGAAATGAGGCATAGTGTGGAAATTGGTTGCTATTATCTTACATGCTTGATGGATTCCAAGTTCCCCAAGGACTAAAATGAATGAATGTGATCAAGGATTGCAGCTGTGGTCTTTTTTTTTTTTTTTAATCATTTCACACACAAAAAAAAAAGTCTTTCAATTCAGCTCAGCCAACCTCCTTGAACACAGCCTCTGTTTGCCCGCATAAAAGGCTTCAAGCTTAGTGCTGGGGTTTGGACAGAAACATGGTTTGGAAACTGGTTTGGATCTGTGGATAGTGAATCTTTAGAGGGAGCTCTGCAAATTTATTCAAAAGACCAGCCATTGTTAGTAAGCAGAAGGGTTTGTGAACTCCACTTCTTTCCTGTGGGCGAAGAAAGAGTGCTGAGGGAATGGGTTGAGGTGTGTGCCTTTTCCTGATCAGCATCAGAAAAAGCAGACCTGTTTCCCAGCTGCCTGCTGGGTTTGTGGGGAACTCCTGCTTCTGTAAAGCTTGCATCTCCTTCCTGTGTGCCTCCCCCTAGATCCCCTGTGGCAGCAAATGGTACCACTCACCATTCATTGGCCTAGGCCAGACATTAATTATTTTAATTGCCTAGCCACCTAATTAAACAAATATTAATTGAATGCTGTGTGCTCACAGTGGTGTGCAAACCCAGGTGTGGTTTTTTTCTTTCACAAAGCTTTATTGGGTGGTTACAGTGTCAGCCATTTATTAAGTAGTCACCTGCACAAGATACTGTCACTCAGGAATGGATGGGGGAGGATAGCCTCAGCTTCACAGTTCCCATGCAGAATCACTGAGACCCACTCAGGAAAAGCGTTTCATGGTATCTCACAAAAAGGAGAGTCTCACAAGGTGAACATTTTAGAAGGACTTATTTTTAGTATTGTGAGGAGTGTTCACCCAGACAAAAAATGAGCAGACTAGAGACAAGCAGCACAGCAGAAACAAGACTTTTATGACTCTTTGATGACCATCTTGCAAGAATTGTCTCTTGGCAGGCACTCCTACAAGAAGTTGCCAGAAGCAATGTATTCTGTGACCACTTCTTCCCTCCTTTCCTCATTAATCTGAGGATTTCACTGTACACTCTTAACATCATCTAGTTTACATTAGGTTGGTATATGCACCTTCTGAGATTGAATTTTAGAAGGTGGTTCTGTCTCCACCCCCACTACTGTGTGCACCCCTGGTGGGAAGACTTTGTATGTGCTTTCTGGCACATACTCATTTTATTCTGGTCCACTTTTACCCCCATTGTTTCTTAAACACACATAGACACACACACCCTTACCCCCTTCTAGTGTAGTATTTGCCTACTACATTTATTTAGGGAACTTGGGAAGTGCAGGGACTTCACTCTAGTCACATCAGTCAGTAATCTGTCACTTTCTTTGCAAGCAACTTTTCACTCAGGGTCACGTGTGTTGGAGAATTAAAGTCTCCAACCAGTGGAAAAATTTAGCCCCGGCACGGTTACTCTGATGCCTCATTAGCACACTAATAGGCCCTTGGGAACACATTCCCAGAAAGGAGTTTCTGGTGTTTGTGGGCCAAAGGAAGCCACCAGTTGTTGTGAGAATCTCCTTCTTCCCCCTACTTAGCAAGTCTCCCTGAGGAGACTTGCTAGACCAGCTGCCTTTAGTGTTAGATTCTCTCTGTAAACAGGAAAGTCTCCTCACTAGATTCTCACTGTAAACAGGAAAGTCTCCTCACTATTATTTCACAAGTATTTGGAGAAGTCAAGATTGATGTTATCTAGCCTTAAGGAGATAGTAGCTAGGAGATAATTAGTTCTACCTCGGTTGTATACAGCTCCTTGTTTTGATATCAATAATCTTTGTAGTCACTACCTCCTGTTATTAGAAAGGCATTTGTATCAAGTTCCTGCCCTCACAGTAGGAAATTTCCTCCACTTCTGTATTTGAGACAAATGTCATGCTGTATTGATCTTTTACCCTGTAATTGTAAAATTGGTTTCTAACCCTATATAAACCCTGGCCCTCTTGGAATAAAGTATGCATTGGTTCACTCGCCTTGCATCCCCCGTGTCCTGATTTCGACTGCAGTTACCCAGGTTCAACATCTGGCGTCCGGACCCAGGGACCTGACAATTGATCCACAGGAGATTGCGGAACTGCCGAGCTCTCGAGTGAGGTAAGAGATATTTTTAATTCACAGGAGACAAGGGATCTGTGTGTAATTCACAGGAGACAAGGGATCTGTGTGGTGAGCTCCTATTCTTAAAAAATTACGGGGTTATGGGACAAGCTAAACCAACTCCATTTTCTAATTTTATCCACCATGTATTGAAACGGGACGGAGCTATGGTCTCGTGTTCACAAAGAGATGAGTGTATACAGGTAGTGGAGTATAATCTATGGTTCCCAGAGGGAGACACTTTAGATTTAGAAGTCTGGGAACGAGTAGAGAATAATATGGAAAATGAATATCGGTGTGGAGACAAGGTTCCAGTTACATTTTGGTCTGTTTGGGCATTAATACATACAGCCGTGAGCATGATGTCTCCTGATGCTATCATAACATCAGCTGCTGAGCCAGAGGCTGACGCGGAAAAAGCTATGAAGGCTTATAATTTGTCCGGGGAGGTAAAAACTCAAATTGGGCAGGAGCTAAAAGACATGGCAACACCTGAACTATCTCCTGTCAGTTTTGTTAAAGAAAAATTAACATCAAATAAGCCTTCAGCCTCTACCTATGCTCCTTCAGAGAATGATGCTAATTTAGGCAGCTCAGCAGTGCAGTCAAAGTGCTACAGATGCTCTTTCGATCTGCCAGGGGCAGTCAGGAAGGTGAAAGTAAAGAACAAATAATTGCGGCCGCGGAGCCCACTTTTACTTTAATTAATCTAAGTCCTATGGTTCTGCTTCTCTCTCTTGCTATCAAACTTTTCCTGTCATTGAACCCCCTCCAACCAGAGGTGTGGCACAGCCCCGTCATTATCAAGATATTGACCAGATTCACTCAATTTAGGACAGCTGTAATACAGGGCCGTCTCATGGCTCCCTTCCAGTGAAGGAGGCTTCCCCATCATCTTTTCTTTACAACCAGGCACTAGCAGGGGAGCTGACACTCCCTGTTTTAGTCCATCAGCCTGGAATTGGGGAAGAACTAGTGATTTTTCTTTTACTTCTTAAGAGAATTTTTACTGCAATTGCACTTTTAATTTGCGCCTGCGCTGCATGTTTCATGTGTCTTTGTCCTTGTTTGATTAGTTGTGTTTCGTGTGGAGTGCTAAATTGGGAAAGAAGTCCTCTGGTGGGCGGCCTCGGCAGGTTGATTGCCAGGGGATGGAAATCTCCACTGGGGAGGATCCCCCTGAGAATTTTCAGGGCCCTATGGACTTTCCATCACTCTGGCTGGCAGCTTGTGGACGCTGGACATGCCATCCAAGGCGTAAAAGCCTCTGTTTCTATGTTCTGTTTTGTCTTGACTAGTTTTGTCTTTGAGATTGGTACCAGTTTTAAACATAAACTTTTGTTTCCCTTATTTCTGTTGTCCATTTACATGTCTATGGGCAAAACATTTACTAGGTACTGTGTCTCCTTATGCAAGAAGACAGAGAAAGTGCAGGCTGCTAAGAGCTGAGTTCAAACAGCTGGCTAGGCTAATCTTAGCCTGAGAGTAAACACTAAGAGTCAAGTGCTAGGTGGACTCAGTAATACTCCAGGGGACCCCAACCCAGTTATCTTCAGTGTTTAGCATGCTAAGATACTTTGCTAAAACTAATAGGCCCTAGCAAATAAGACTAAACGATGCTAAAATCATTCATTAAAGGTTTTGTTTTAAGTTTTGGTCATTACAAGAATAAGATTGGAAAATATACCTTTTGCCACTAAAAAATGTACGGCTGATAGTTGTTTGGACTGTTTTTAAGTTCTGTTTACATTAATACCTACATATGTGAATGTATGTATGTGTGTGTGCGCGCGCACAAATGTATGTGGGTGTGAATGTGTTCAAGATTAAAAATGTATGATGTAAAAATAGGTTAGTTTAACTTTAAACTTCAAAAGATCATCGAGTTTGGGCTTTACCAAAAGCTTTAAAGGATTATTACTTTATTTTAAAAGGAACTATAGTTAAAAAATTCTTTAATTCATGGTTAAAAATAAATAAATAAATAAATAAATAAGAACTTAGCATGGGCCCTTGAACCTATCCTCAGTAGTGAGGGGTAAACTGACAAAAGTGCAGTTTAGCCGATCCACGTGATGGGACAGCCGTAGGGTGGCGTCCATTCATAGTGGGAGAGGGCAAGCTGGCCCCAAGGCAGTTCATCAAGCTCTAAGGAGTAGGATGGAGATAGGCCCATTCTATAGGACAGGCCAATGGAGGCCTTTCTTTTATTTCTTTTGTTTTCAGGTATAAACATTGGAAACCTCAGGGTAAAATGTATGATTTGACTGATACTTCTAAAACTGCCCCTTAGGATGGATTAAAATTGGAATATCTTAAAGGAGAGTTAAAAGTTTATTTACCTGATATAACTCGATTTCTGTACAGGTTTGCAATTTGGATGTATCAAAAAGGCAAATATGCTAACTCTGAAATCTCATGGTTATAATTCTGGGGCACACTGCTAAGTGTACTCTTGTTACAATTGTTTTGGGTATCACTTTAATGAATCAGGTACTAAATTTTTTAAGTGTAAACTGTACTGTAACAGTAAGATTAACTAAATCTTAAATCACATATAATCAGGTAAATATTTTAAAGTATATAAACTAATGGGGGATAGAAGTACACAACTTTCATTAACTCTCTGTATATAGGAAAATGGCTCTTTTAAAGCAGACAACCAGGAGGCAATGTGCCCCCTGGGCTTCAGTTTTTCTATGCAAATACAGGCTGAAGTAAAGGTGTGAAAGCCTCTACTTTAAAAGGTTTTAGAATGCCTTTCTAGATAAGAAATTTGGAAGTGAAAAACAAGCAGCATGAAGCAATGGGTGATACCTAGGCTCCAGATTTCTTTTAATACAACCAGGCTTGGTAAAAGACTTGAGATCAAAAATGTATTCTGAGATATGAAATTTAAAATGTTTGTTTTAAGTTGGATATAGGAAAACGATGGCTATCAAGATGATTGTTTAATTACTACTCCAGTTTGTTTTACAGGTTTTCAATAAAATGATTTATTATTTGCTGCACCTGATAAAAATATTGTATCAAAATTGTTACAAATTTTGCCTTTAGACTTTCAACAGTATAATTTAATAATTGCCCCTGATAAAATTCATTTAAACAGAAGAACCATTCAAGTATCTGGGATATTTAGTTAGAAGACAAGTAATTACCCCCCAATTAATAAAAATTCGTACTGAAGAGTTTAAAACTCTTAATAATTTTCAAAAGTTACTAGGGACAGCAATTGGCTTCGCCCTTCCTTAGGAATTCCCAGAATTCCTAATCTATTTTCCATTCTTCAAGGAGATTCGGATTTATGTAGCCCTCAAAAATTAATTGACACGTCAGGAACTGCTCCTAATAAAATTTGGCAACTGGATGTAACACACATCCCTGAATTTGGCCGCTTACAATATGTGCATGTATCCATTGATACATATTCTTCTTTTATTTGGGCAACACCTCTACCAGGGGAAAAAGGGACTCATGTCATTCAACATTTACTAGAAACGTTCGCAGTCATGGGGATTCCTTCTCAAATAAAAACTGACAATGCACCAGCTTATTCCAGTAAACAAGTACGAAAATTTTTAGAATTTCATAACATTTTTCATGTTACAGGAATTGAATACAATCCTCAAGGTCAAGGTATAGTAGAAAGAGCTCATTACACATTAAAAACACAAATTAAAAAACTAAAGAGGGGGAGTATGGATAGTACTGAGGGATATGCAACTTCTATGAAAAGTATTTATAAAACAGCCCGAGCCGTTATTGCAGAAGCACTATTTGTCCTTAACTTTTTAAATTTGCCTCAAGGAGATGTTTTAGCAAGAGCTGAGGGACACTTCCTAGCTCCGCCTATGCAAAACAAACCACAGCCAGTTTGGAATAGATTGGGGGTTGGGCTAGATTGGGTCCCCGGGGAGTTGTTAACCCAGGGGCGAGGGTATGCTTATGTTTCTACAGAAGACAGCCCATCTTTCTAGCACCTGCTCCAGTGGATCCAGCAACAAACACCCCTCTGTGCATCAAGGGGGTGATCAAGTGATAAGGCCATTCAAATGGACAGGTGTGCACTGGTAACCTGTAGGGGCTACATCAGAGGTAATGTATTTGGCCTATATTTCTAACCCTCCTTTATTATGTCCATATTTATGGACAAAAGCCCCTGTCTCTTTTACATCTATTACTAATTTACTCTCTCCCCCTATGGGTCTGGCATTCCAGTCTTTCCTATGGAAGAGGAAAGATCATTTAACTTCTCTTATTCTCAGTTCTCTAAAGCTATCTGTCAAGGCCGTTCCCCATGTTACCCTTTTAGATATCAATATTGGATTCAGCATGGAGGTTCATATAACTCCAGTAGAACTCGGCTGATTAGACTGTCTTCCTGGTCTGTGGGATCTCATACCTATAAATTAGATAATTATCCTATTCCTGCTGGCCTGCCTAAATGTGACAATTTTACTTATCTGAACCTGAACTTTACTGAAAGACATTGGGAAAGTTGTCGAGGAATTTTTCCAACTATTTGGAATACATCCCAACATACTTGGTATGATTGGGGACCTTGTGGTGTGTGGTTGAAAAACTGCACTGAATATAACTCATCTTGTGAACCTACTTTATCTATGAACATGTCCAATGCCATGTCTGCTAAACAGCTTTTAGGGTGGTTTGGAGCAGGCTTTAGTGACCCCCGGCCTGCTCTCGCCCATGGAGACAGGCTATTTCCTCCACAACGTCATCTCTGGAAATTAGCAGCTTCTCTGGCTCCTGTATTGCTGGCCAATGGAACTTACTCAGGAACTAAAAGATCCTCGGCCTCCTACAACTTCACAGTTGTAAAGACCTATAATATCTCTGCTTGTGTTCATTTTCCACATGTACTGATGGTCGGCCCCATAAACATAACTAAGAATGCCATTACCTGCATAAATTGTAAATTGTATACCTGTTTGAATAACAATGTCACCTTTAATTTTAGTCAAGATAGGATCATGATTTTAACCCAGCGCAACTCCCTTTGGGTTCCTGTTCGCATGCATCGTCCCTGGGCTGGAGGACCTGTACAAGGATTGGTAATGCAGTTTTTCAAGCGGCTTCTGAGGAGGAGTCGTCGTGCCATTGAACTGATTATTGCAGGACTTGTTGGACTGATTGCCATTGCTACAACTGCAGCAGTATCCGGAGCCACATTGCGACAATCCGTACAAACTCATGACTTTATGGTGCAGTGGCACCAGGACTCCCACAATCTGTGACAACACCAGCTGGAAGTAAATGCCCACCTTCAAGATGAGATAGAAGCTGTTAAAGGAGGAGTGTTTTGGCTTGGACAGAAATATTTGGCTTTACAGCAAGATTGTTTTTGACTTGTGATTGGAATTCTAGTCATGTCTGTGTAACACCTTATAAATATAATGCCTCTGAATGTGAATGGAATGATATACAAATGCTTATAGATGGAGCCCTACTAAATGGTACGTTAAGTGAACAAAGCTTGTACAGGGAGGTTTTTGAAGCTTTTCAAAAGGAATTGCCAGATGCCTCCTCTATTGATGACATAGCCCAAGGACTAGCTCAGACCTTAGAAGGACTAGACCCTAGGGGGTGGTGGCAAAGTATTACCCATAGTGTTGGAAGTGCCTCTATTGCCTTGATACTTATGTTATGTGTCTTTTTCTTAGGATATTGTTCCATCATAGCTATAATGAAGCATTTCACTAGGAATAATTCCTCTGATGTTTTACTAACGGCCCTTAAACTTTCTAGAGAAGCGGCTGTGGAAAATTAATAAAATTAATAAAATTAATAAAAAAGGGGGAATTGTTGGAGAATTAAAGTCTCCAACCAGTGGAAAAATTTAGCCCCGGCACGGTTACTCTGATGCCTCATTAGCACACTAATAGGCCCTTGGGAACACATTCCCAGAAAGGAGTTTCTGGTGTTTGTGGGCCAAAGGAAGCCACCAGTTGTTGTGAGAATCTCCTTCTTCCCCCTACTTAGCAAGTCTCCCTGAGGAGACTTGCTAGACCAGCTGCCTTTAGTGTTAGATTCTCTCTGTAAACAGGAAAGTCTCCTCACTAGATTCTCACTGTAAACAGGAAAGTCTCCTCACTATTATTTCACAAGTATTTGGAGAAGTCAAGATTGATGTTATCTAGCCTTAAGGAGATAGTAGCTAGGAGATAATTAGTTCTACCTCGGTTGTATACAGCTCCTTGTTTTGATATCAATAATCTTTGTAGTCACTACCTCCTGTTATTAGAAAGGCATTTGTATCAAGTTCCTGCCCTCACAGTAGGAAATTTCCTCCACTTCTGTATTTGAGACAAATGTCATGCTGTATTGATCTTTTACCCTGTAATTGTAAAATTGGTTTCTAACCCTATATAAACCCTGGCCCTCTTGGAATAAAGTATGCATTGGTTCACTCGCCTTGCATCCCCCGTGTCCTGATTTCGACTGCAGTTACCCAGGTTCAACACACGTGTCTTACCCGGAAAATGGACAAAGACTGTTTTCTACAGTAGAACACAGGTAAAGTAAGGAAAATATAGAATGATTGTTCCTCATAACAAAAAGGTTATTTTTCTGGGTCTGAATTTAATTGAGGGTTATAAAGACACATTAAGTTGTGGTGCCTTCTTCAGTTGTGCAATGTTTCCTCTCTTTTCTTTCATGACAAGCACAGGTATTTATAAAATGCCCAAAATTTGAGACCCCCCCAAAGACCACCGAGAAGCTGATTCCGATGCAAAAGCAAAGAGTCGTTTATTAGCAAGCTCGAGCTTGGACCTACACCCACAAGGACACAGGCAAGATGGACGAAGGCCCCAGCACAGAGTACACCGGGTTTTTATAGTAAACAAGTCTAGGGGATTCCCAGTTACAAAGACATGTAATTGGTGTGTTATCTATTCCTGATTAGCTAGGGCATTGTTGCTGAACAGCAAGACAGTCAAAGTTTGCAAAAGACATCTAGAGTCAGCCTTCACCTGTTATCCACCTGTTAGTGGGGGGTGCTGCAAGGGACTTTTGGCGCCAGTCCCCTCCTGCTATGTATACATTAGTTACTTATTGGGGTAGTAACTTGTCAGGGGCTTGATTGCCTGGTGGAGCACCTGGCACTTCAAATATTTATCTGGGAATATTCCAGTACACAGCACAATTATCAAACAAGGCGGTGAAGCCTCTTACAAACAATGGCTAAAGCATCCTAACTTTAACTGACCTCTGGTCAAATGAAGTCTCTTTGGCTACCTTGATTATTTTAGACTGCATTTTGTTGAGGCTTCACACTGGCATGTTCTGCAGTTATTTGAGGAAGCTTCAGGGTCCGGTCAGGCCCAAGCTACAATATAGAGGTGCACCGGCTGCTCAGGCTCCTCATTTATCTTGAAGAACTTTACTCAGTTTTGTAAGGTCCTCTCCCTGAGGGCTATATGCAGATGCCCCCACCCACTAAGTCTCCACCCAGTTACCTGGGTAACCCAGCAGACCTGGAGGCAGTTACCTCCCCCTTCCCTGGAGTCACATCCTGGCCACACCTCCCCATCCCTGCCCTACAGAAGGCATCCCCCCCCCCCCCCCCCCCCGTGGCTCGCTCTCTTGCCTACCTCTCTCTTGCCTACCTCTCTCTTGCCTACCTCTCTCTTGCCTACCTCGTGCACCTTGAACTTGGGAACAGGTCAGTAGAATAAACGTTTCTCTCCTGCCTGAAGACCGCGTGGCATTCTCTTTTACTGGCTACCTACTTTAAAAACCTAACAAGTTTGACTTTGCCTGATGTTACCTCTCAGTTGTAATTGGCTAATGCTCTTCTATGAATTTAACTTTTTCATTGTTACCTGTAAGTAGTTGTACAGTCAATATGTCTGTTTACAAGTACAATGCATCTTGATCAATGTTGCCCTCTCACAGTTTTCCTGCATCTCCCCTAGTTCTGCCCATCACCTCAATTTTTCTAGTTCCATTTTCACACATGTATATTATGACTGCATTCACCCACCCTTCATTTCTCCAATTGTCTGCCCCCATTCCTGAATTTAATTTTTTTAAAGCCAGAATACCTTGAAATTGTATCACAAGATTCTTTTTTTTTTGGCTAGTCCTGGGGCTTGGACTCAGGGCCTGAGCACTGTCCCTGGCTTCTTTTTGCTCAAGGCTAGCACTCTGCCACTTGAGCCACAGCACCACTTCTGGCCATTTTCTGTATATGTGGTGCTGGGGAATTGAACCCAGGGCCTCATGTATACGAGGCAAGCACTCTTGCCACTAGGCCATATCCCCAGCCCCACAAGATTCTTTTTGAACTATTTAAAAGTGAGCCTCTGGGTTGGTGACTTAAGGGTATGTGTAGACCAGGCTAAGGAAAGGTGGTTAGTGATTTTGAATCCATCTCTGGCCAACCTCTTGTTAGAGTTCTCTATACTGTCTATAAGTAGTGTAACACATTTCTTGTGGAGTATAGGTTAGGAAAATGGAAAAGGAATTGGCTGGACTCGATCCTCAACAGGACTGTTTATTGAGGAACAGTGAGGGGCACGGACCTTCCCGTGGGCTTGGAGGTTGTACGAGGGGGTGAATTTGGGACCAGGCTTATATGGGGTCTGAGCATGGAGGCAGAAGTTAATGAAAAAGCCTGTTAGATCTGAGAAGTTTTGGGCTTTTCTTCTGTTGGGCCTAGGTGAATTGCCCTGCCCACATAACAAAGCAGGTTCACACTTACCTGAGGTTTTGCCTGGTGTCTGTGTGCACCTGAGGCAATAGGGTGGAGGTCAGTCCTTTAGTATAGATCCCAGTAGTTGTGTATGTGTGTGTGTGTGTGTGTGTGTTTTTAAAAGACTGTAGGGTTTGTACTTCCCTAAATTAAATACCGATTTCACTTGATAAATAAAACAATTATAAGCTAACTATGCAAAGATTATCATTTCTTTAATAAAGTCAGTAGGGAGTTGAAGTAATTACCAACTCTGACATATAAATTGAAAAGCTTTTCAGGTAAGTTGCTCATGTGGAATGCCTGAAACACACAGAAATTAACAATTAGATCTTCATTCAAACTGTAATTAACTGTGTGATTTGTCTTCTTGGTTGCTGATGCATATCCAGGTTTAGAGATATATTTATTTTATTTAGAAAGTTAATTTCCTACTTCCTTTAAACTTGTCTTCAAAATAAACTCACATTTAATTCTGATCCCTAAAAACAAAAACAATATTAAAACTTGTAAAAGTGAAGTTAATTAAAAAATTACAAAATTTTAAATTAATTGTATCATATAATACAAAGCAGGTCATTTTTAACTTATAATCCACTCCTTCTGAAACAATGAACTGAATGACGTATAGTGGAGATGAATCATCTGATGATAGCTGAGTACAAACTCTATTTTATCATTTCATTTTTTCCATCAAATTAAATCTATCTCATCTCTCTCAGCCTTGCTGTTTGAATGTCCAAAGTCATCATTTGTTTTGGAGTCAAATAGAAAGGAGACAGCTGGCTGGCTGATATTTAATCTAAGTAGACTGTCTGGAAATTATAGCTTTGAAAAATAAAATTAGTAAACAGATATGTGTTAGGTTTTTAAAGTAGGTAGCCGGTAAAGGAGAACGCCACGCGGTATTCAGGCAGGAGAGAACGTTTATTACCGAACTGCTGGCCAAGATGATCCATGGCCGGAGAGAAGGGAGAGAGGGAGACCGAGAGAGAGCGACCCCCACCCAGCCCTGCTTTATCTAGGGCAGGGGCAAGGGGTGTGGCCAGGTGGATTAGGAGGTGACCTCAGGGAAAGGGGAGGTAACTGCCTCCAGGTCTGCAGGTTACCCAGGTAACTGGGTGGAGACTTAATGAGGTGGGGACATCTGCATGTAGCCCTCAGGGAGAGGACCTAACAATATGTAGAAAATGAATGACTTAGAAAGTAAAGTGAAAGAAATCACAGCATTCAGTAGAGAGACAGTTAGGAAATATGAAAGACTGATTAAGACAAAGAGATGAGATCTATTTCTTACAGAGGTCCAATGACAGTGAAGAGAAAAGAGGTCTGCAGTATTTGAAGGAAAGAGGCTATAATTTTCTGAACACAGTGAATGTCACTGAGTCCTAGATTCAGCAGCTACAAAAAAGGCTAAGGAAGATAAATAACATCCTTGTTGACATCTTAACAAGGATAATATAAGCTAGAAGAAAGTAGAATAATATTTTCCTTTTTTTGTAATTTATTTATTAATTAAACATTTTTTGGCAAGGTGTTGTGCAAAAAGGGTACAGTTACATAGTAGGGCAGTGTGTACATTTCTTGTGATATCTTACATCCTGTTTTTCTTTCCCTTCCCTAGGTCAGGTAGACATATATACAGTATACAATGTACCAAGAACATATACAGTAGCCACGTGGCCTACGAAGAAAATTCGCCTAGGGCTTTAAATGTAATGTCAACAATAGACAATATGTTGACAATAGTCTTATAGGAAAGTACATACATAGCTTTTGAGCTATTGTGATCCACTGAGAGGTCAATTTTTGACCTTTATATGTTGAGTAGTTGTTTGGTTTTAGTTACATAATGTAGGGTCGCTGACCCAAACCTGTGGGAAATACCATTTGACAAGAAGTTTTTGGTTTCACAGACCTGGTATCTACTGTCTCCCCCTCCCCCCACCTTAACAGTCATATATCAAGGAGATCATGCCCCTTTGTTTTCTGTGTTCTAGGCTTGTCCCGCTCAGCATTATTTGTTCAAGTTCTGACCATTTCCCTGCAAATACCAATATTTCACCATTTCTAATCGCTATGTAGTATTCCATTGTGTCTAGCTACCATATTTTTTGATCCATTCATCTGTGGAGGGGCATCTGGGTTGTTTCCATATTTTGGCTATTGTGAATTGTGCAGCAATAAACATGGAAGTGCAGATGTCTTTTTGATATCTTGGGACCTGTTGTTCAGGATAGATGCCTAGGAGTGGTATGGCTGGGTCATAGGGTAGGTCTATGTTGAGCTTT
The DNA here is from genome assembly GCF_023159225.1 of Perognathus longimembris pacificus. Classification (NCBI taxonomy): domain Eukaryota; kingdom Metazoa; phylum Chordata; class Mammalia; order Rodentia; family Heteromyidae; genus Perognathus; species Perognathus longimembris. The sequence goes on along the minus strand of NW_025959907.1, from coordinate 91,813 downwards.
TTGAGGAACCTCCATACTGTTCTCCAAAGTGGTTGTACTAATTTGCACTCCCACCAACAATGGAGGAGGGTTCCTCTTTCCCCGCACCCCCTCCAGCATTTGTTGTTGCCTGAGTTCAGAGTATAGGCCATAGAATAATATTTTCAATACATTAGTGAAAAGTTATTGTAAATCTGGAGTTCTGTAGTTACGTCATTTATCTTTTAGGATTGAGAAAACATTTTTTGTTGTTCCAGCATTGGGGCTTGAACTCAGGGCCTGGGCACTGTCCCTTAGCCTTTTCTGCTCAAGGCTTGCTCTACCACTCTGCATTTCCACTTCTGGCTCTTTGATGGTTAATTGGAGGTTAGAGTCTTGTGGACTTTCCTAGCTAGTCAGGCTTTGAACTGTGGTCCTCAGATCTCAGCTTCCTGAATAGCTAGGATTACAGACATGAACACCTGCATCTGGCTGGATTTTTTTTTTTTAAAGAAAGCATTTGCAGACAATAAATATAGGGAATTAAAGACCTCATTAAAAGAATTTGTAAAATAAGATGATAAATGACCCCAAAGGGAAGTTCTCTGATGTTAAAACAATGAATCCAAGAGAAAATACAAATGTGTTTTGGCTGTAAATAGTAATAACATATTCTCTTGGTGGCCAGACAGAAAGCTGTGTAGTTCAGGATACTACATTTCTGACTGGTGTGCATAATAATAGTAATAACATATTCTCTTGGTGGCCAGACAGAAAGCTGTGTAGTTCAGGATACTACATTTCTGACTGGTGTGCATAATAATATTTCTAGAGAAATAATGCATATACAGAACATAACCCCAATAACCTACATTCAGTTAAACACTAACAGTTTCGGGAAAAAAGAAGATAGGATAAACAGGTTGGAAAATTATGACCAAAACACCACATCTGTCATACCTCTTGTTTTTGTGTGGCCTGAGTCATGAATAATTTTCAGTGTTTTTGACATACTTGCTTTACATTCAAATTTTGGTGCTTATCGATTGAAACAGCCATACCTGCTCATTTCTATAGTGACCATGGTGGCTTTGCATGGTCGCAGATTTGGGTACTTGTCCCAGAGACCTTATAGGATGGCAACCCCCAGAACAATATGCCTACCTCTGTCTTAGGTAGTCTAAGCCGAGGTAAACCTCATGCTTGAGCTGAAGTCTCTGTGAAGTGCAGTGGTGTTCTCAAGAATTTTCTGAGTCCTGCATCCTTCTCAGTAGCCAGAAAATGTGTCCTATCAGTACCTGCCCCAATCCTGGGCAACTATAGCCTTTATACAAGAGCTCCTGACCCTCTCGTCCCCCAAGCAGAAATTGGTCACGGGGAATGCATCCCTTTTGCTTTCTAGAGAGCATAAAATACCTCAACCACTTTGATAAGAAAAGCAATTTTAATGCCTTGCATGTAAACTGTTTTACTATTTTGCATATTTCATATCTGGAGAGTAATTCACTATTTAAAGTTTAACACAAAAATGCTTTTTTGAATGATGGATGCATGTATTCTTTAAGGGAATGTTCAAGAAAACCATTTTATTTATTTATTTATTTATTTTTTTGGCCAGTCCTGGGCCTTGGACTCAGGGCCTGAGCACTGTCCCTGGCTTCTTCCCGCTCAAGGCTAGCACTCTGCCACTTGAGCCACAGCGCCGCTTCTGGCCGTTTTCTGTATATGTGGTGCTGGGGAATCGAACCTAGGGCCTCGTGTATCCGAGGCAGGCACTCTTGCCACTAGGCTATATCCCCAGCCAAGAAAACCATTTTATTGTATAAAAATTCTTAAGGAGAATTTTATCTCTGTGGAAGGATATGTGATTTTCTTAATTTGTTGTGTAAACAGGGACAGTGTTCACATTGTTTTTCTTTTCTTTTTTTTTTATTTTTATAGAAAAAGGATTGTATAGGAAGAACAGTGCTTTCCGAACAATATGTTATTTGTCTTGGTTTCCTAAAATTATCTGAAAAGAATTATTCTTTCTGGAGTTAACAGAGTAATACCAAGTATTCTGTGCAAAGTATACTTTTTTGACATTAACCTTCATGTGGAGTCAAACAACAGTATGTGGCTGTATTTAAATTATAAAGCTGAAAGTCAAGTGCAGAAGGACAGAAGTAAAGAAGAAATTTGGGTAAATGTCTGAGTGTCTGTAGATTGGTACTTTTTTCTTGGAGGGTGGGACAAGTGTAGGAATAAGAAATGTCCCAAAAGACAAAGCTATACAAACACAAAGCCACGTATGGAGGGAAGCATCAAGAGAGGCTGCAGGAAAAGAGAGAGGGGCAGTGATTGACAGGGAAAGTAGAGAGGCTGCGGGAGAAGGGGGGGGGGGGGCAGTGACTGACCGGAAAAGCAGAGAGCAGTAGAGGAAGGAAGACAAGGGGAGGGGATGTCTGGCCTCAGGGAAATGGATTTAAACAAGAGATAGAGTACAAATAAGTTTTTCTTAAAAGATGCACAATCTAAGCAGAGACAAATAATAATAAATCGTAAAGGTTGTTTATTGTTGTGAAAACCAGTATACGAAACAACTGCAGCTGGGTGCTTTTAGTTCATGTCTGTAATCCTGGCAACTGAGGAGGCTGAGATCTGAGTTCTGTAGTTTGAAGCCAGCCCAGGCAGGCAAGTCTGAAGCTCTTATCTCCAGTTAACCAGCCAAAAGGTAGAAATGGAGCTGTGGCTCAATGGGTAGGTAGAATGCCAGCCTTGAGCACAAAAGCTCAAGGACAGCACCCACACCCTGAGTTCAAGCTCCAGGACTGGCAAAAAGGAAAGAAAGAATTCCACAAGATATGAATTAGGATGTGCTACAACCATCTTTTATTCTGCTTTTTGTTATTATTGTCCTACATCCTTTTTTTTTAAGCAAAAGAGATGTCTTCATAGTGTTGATGTTATATTGCAAATATAGATTTGATGGTGACTTGTATAATATGATCATTGATCATACACCACAAGTTCAGAAATGATTTCAGAAGAGGGATTGTCTCTTACCTTTTGAAAGCCTAGTCATTCATTCAGAATATGTTAGCTTACCCATACTATGACAAAATACCTAAGAGAATAACTTAAAGAAAGGTTTTATTTTGGCTCCCAGTTTCAGAGGTGTCATTGGTTCATGGTCCCTTGGGCACGTGACTTTGGTCCTTTGGAACAGTAGCAATCTCTGCGGAGGTCAGAGCTAGCCTACCTGTGGAATAGGGATGTTTGCAGAGGCTGACATAGCTGTTAAAGCCTAGAAAGGTCTTGGACTCAGACTCCTACTCTAATGTTTTTTGTTTGCTTGCCTTTCCTGTATATAGTGCTACAAAATCCCATCCCAAAGGGGCTTTTGGAGAATTGTTGTGCCTGTCCCTCCATTTAGAGGAGAATAGGACTCTTCTTGCTTTCACATTAAGAAAAATACTTCATGTTCTCTCATAGAAACATATGAATAACAATCTAGACATTTAAAAAGTGTATTTATTGCAGTTGTACAAAAATCTGAGTATCTGGTTTTTCAGAACCTAAGCAGTTAATGCTTGAAATTTTACTGCAAATAAATTGATCAGTATGCAAGACAGTTGTCACTGCTGAATCATGGTCCACAGTTAAGGTAAACAGATCTGTGATGACATTTTCTGAGCAGAATACAAATGCAGCAACATCCTCTCAGAGGTTCCTGCCATTTCTTCTACAAGGATAGCATATTCTTCTAGGAAGGTGCTGGCCACAAGAAAGAAAGATTTTTATTTAATCCTTCTGAAAAGGTAGGGCTGTGATATTTGATGTGCTTTCTGTGACAAGATTGTTCTAAGAGATAGCAATTGAGGAGATCATTTTTCTTCCGTTAGCTGCCTCTCTGTCCTTCCTCCTCTCCCATCCATAGAGAAAGCCTTTCGGGTTTTGATGTGTTTGAATGATTAAAATATACTGTGTGGTGATATTGTGGAAGTTGGCATGTAATTAATTTTTTCCAATGTAAATATAGAAGAGTACCTTTCTTATTTGGATTCACAGGAAATAGTGGAGAAAACAAAAATGTCTGTTTTCATTTTCTCTCTCTCATTGTAATGCTCTCAAGCTTCACATTTTCCCCCCAGGTTTTTCCTGCCTGTGCTATATTATAGGAATTCAACAAAATATATCTGAATTTGAAATGTGGAACAATCTGTAGCTAGATGCTGTCATGAGCCAGTTCAAGCCAGTGAAGCTTGCAAAATCCTTAGCTTACACTGATTGTAAAATGACCTCAAAACCTCACCGCAACTTTGCCCAAGCACAAGCAGTCATTGTCCCTTGTTTGAGAGGAAGGAAGTACAGCTTCCCAGGTGGGGGGACATTCTTGTGAATACAGGTGGGAAGTACAGCTTTCCAGGTTGGGGCTGGCGGGAGCGGGGGATTGTTTGTGTTTCACATAAGACTGCTATGAATACAGATATTTCTGATTTTGTATTTGACACTGGTTGTCCTGAGGGTCCTAAGCAGAGATCATTTCAAGATGGTTGTATTTGTGGTTGGGGGAATGATTAAATCTTTGGAGAGCTGTGATTGTATATAAGGCCAGAAAGCTCCTTGATGGGAAATGGAAAGAAAGCTTACCCCTCAACGGGGCTTAGGGAGCAATCAAAGCAAAGCATGTAGAAGAAAGCATCTTTTATGTTGTGATCTAGTCCTCCAGAGTGTGGCCCCCTCCCGGAAGCCTCTGGGTGTTCCCATTGATCCCCATCACTATGTCTGGCCTCTTTCACCTTAGGTAGTGCTCAGTGTAAAATTAACTAGCCACACATCTGTAGGAAACTCAGCTCCCATTGAGGTTTTCCTTCTTGGGCTATTGTTCAGCTTCTGGTTGAAAATAAGAGCTTGACAAATGCTACTTGTAAACCAAATGGAGCCCATTTTCTTCCAGCAACCTCAGCAACAGGGGAAAATGTCTCGATGAACCCATTTCTCAGTTGGAGTGGAGACACAGAAACAGCCAAGTCAGAGCCAGCACCAGGCTGCCTGAATACTTAGTGGCCTGCTGAGGATGTGGCTACCAAGGGTCTGATACTGAGCATGCTGGTTCCGCAGATGTAAATGTACAATTGGCCCAGCCATATTTTAGTTCTTTCTCTAGAATTTTTTTGCCCTGTATAGTGTAGAAGGATCAGGTGACCACTGCTTGGGTGGGGGGGTGTTGGTTTTTTGTTTTTTTTTTTAGAATTTTCCCTTTTAGGGCCCTGAGGCTAACACTTTTTTTTTTTTTTTTGAGGTGGTGACATCATCTCCTTTTTCTTTGTGGCTCCACTGCTTTGGCCCTGTCATCTTTTACCTGGTGCTGTGACCTTCATTGATTCCCAGAAGTACAGGTACCATGAGAGTGACTCTTAAAGAACCATCGGGGTGGAGTGCAGGGGAGCTAGTTGGAAACGTTCCTTAAGAGATGACATTTGAATTGCATCTAGGTGACTGTGAGGAGATGAGAGGGTAGAGGAGAGAGGTTTCTTGATGGAGAACATAGAATGTTCAAAAGCCTTGAGGTGCAAAAGAACATTGTGTGGTCAAGAAATGGACAGGGTGATGTGCTTGAGAGGTGGGCAGGAGAGGTGGGAAGCAGCTAACCACTCAGGAGCTCCTTGATCACATGAGAGATGTGTATTAAGTTCAAAGAGAATTAATGCACTGGAAGAGGATGGAAAGGGTAGCCTTGTCCAGTCCAGGTTCCAAATGGAATGAATGAGAGGGGCAAAGGTAGAGTAGGAAGACTAGTTCAGCAGCCAGACAGTCCAAAGGGCGAGGAGACAGAGGTGACAGCAGCAGTTGATGGCTGGATCTGGGATTCATTTGCAAAGAGCCAATATGGCTATCACAGACTTGGGTGAGGTCACAAGGAATAACTGCAGAAAGGAGGCTGCACAGGATTCTTTGGAGACTGGAAGAGGTGCATCAGCTGGCAAAAGAATCCTAGAAGGATGGCCAGAAGATAGAAGGCAAGGATATGGCACCTAGCAAACCAGTACACATACTTGAGATACAGGCGTAGGAAAGCCACATCCCCAGAGAAGGTTGGATAGGAGACCCGTGTCTGGCAGAGAAGGGAGAATAGGAGAATGACATCTCACAGACAGATGAGGAGGCAGGGAGAACCACATCTTAGAAAAGGTAGGGCAGAGATAGCTACATCCAGAGAAAAGGTGGCAGGAGAGCCTTGTCCCCACAGGTTGGGTAGGAGGGTGATTAGTTACTGTTACCAAATACAGCCCCAGCAATGGTGGCAGCTAAACTGGCTAGTACTGGTGTGAGTGAAGACCAAGTCTGACTATTGAAGGCAAAGGGGAGAGGTGCAGAGGGAGGCCTGAAACACAGAGGCAGCTCCATGGTGCGGTTTTGGTGGCACAGTTTCAATGCTTGTGCAATGGTAAAGTCTAAGTCTGTTTTGAAGGTGGACTTGCATTTGATATGTGGTGTTGTCATTCTAATGTACTCCTATTTCTGTGTATCAATAGACATCCCTCCTCACTGAAAGTGGCAAATACTCATGGCACAGGAAATCCTTGGCAAAGCTCCTGTCCCTTGCCCATCCCAACCTAGCCCTTGCCAGGCTCACTGTAACTTGGTCTTTTGGAGCTGGAGTAGAGAGGGGATGGAGACCTTGTTGAGAAATTGGGGTTCCCTCCCTGGCCCACTTGCACCTCCTGATGTATGTTTGGATGGCAGGGTCCCAGGACAGTGACAGGCAAGTGTGCTCTTCCCTGCCCAAGGAAAGCTTTCAATAGCACTCAGGAATGGAATCAGTTTCAGGGTGGTGTGTGTGTGTGTGTGTGTGTGTGTGTGTGTGTGTGTGTGTGTGTGTGTGTGTGTTGTGAATATGATGTGTTGCTATTGTCTATTTGTGGTATGCTGCTGTATTGTTTGTGATCTCTGTGATGTGTATTTGTGGTGTACATGTGTGTTGCTGTGTGGTGTGAATACATATTGGGAAGGCTTGAGGGGTGGTCAGTGGAGATAGAGGCTGATGGCTCAGTACTTCTCTGGGTGACTCGGCCTGGTCCACTGAGCCCTCCCTGAGGTGTGGGTGGCCTGCCCAACCTTTATGCCAGGGGGTTTGGGGGGGCGGGTGGGCTTGGCTGAGGCCCTCATTTCTGGTTGACAGGCTAGTGCAGGTACTGTTTTTATGTCTTGGTCACAGTATCCCCCTGTGAACACTGCAGGAGGAACCAGGAAAGTGTTCATCCTTTCATCTTTCCTTCATGCTGTGAGCTAAGACCAGAAAGACAAAACCCACAAGATTGACTTAATTATTTGCCCTGAGCCCCAGGCATCATTATAAAGATGTACCGGGTACTAGTTGCTTTGATCCTCATAGCTTCAGGAACTATAAACTATCCCCATTTTACAAATAAAATATAAACAACACACACACACACACACACACACACACACACACACCTTGGCTGTTTTGAAAGACATTTTTCCGCTGGGGGTAAGTTGTAGGGAGAAAGTAAACTACTATTGCCCAGTATTCTAAATGAATGACCTTCCATCCAATAGAAGTTGCACGATACAGGTTTTGTTCTACTTTGTGGATGAGGCCTCTGAAGCTAAGTGAAATTAAGTCCTTGTTGACCACAAGTACTTAAGACTCCACAGCCAAATTGAACACTTCCCATGTGCCCCACAGCTTCTTCCTCTAGGCTGTGGTCTAGAATCTCACTGTGAAGACATTTCTTGTTGCAGCTGAGGTGGAGTCCACCAAGGTACCCAAGATCTGCCTGAGAGGAGAGGACCTCTTAGTGGGTGGCTAGACATATGAGAGCCTGCTTGTCATTCACTAGCTATATGGCCTGGTACTGAATTCATTGTCCATAACAAGGGCTGACTTTATATCTACTTACTTAATGGATGGCTAGATATAAAGTACACTAGAGGAGGAAGGCGGCAGGGTGCCAGAAACATAGTTACCATCCAATGTAAATTCTAGCTTAGACAAATTTTATCATCATTTATTAAGACATTCCATTTTATTGTTTGACACTGACATTAAAAATAATTTCCCTCTGCCTCCACCTCATTCATTCATTCCTTCTACTTCTTCAGCTGCACATGGCTTTCTATACTATGTCTTTCATATGAAGCAGCTTAAAAATATTTTTTTATTTGTAATCATTCAATCAACACAATAAATTAACATTAAAATAACCCTTGGTCATTGAGGAAAAACAGCTAGGATGCTCAAAAAAATAAAGAAGAGGCTGGGGATATGGCCTAGTGGCAAGAGAGCTTGCCTCGTATACTTGGAACCCTGGGTTCAATTCCCCAGCACCACATATATAGAAAATGGCCAGAAGTGCTGCTGTGGCGCAAGGAATAGAGTGCTAGTCTTGAGCAAACCAAACCCAGGGATAGTGCTCAGACCCTGAATCCAAGGCCCAGGACCAGCAAAAAATAAAGAAAGAAAGAAAGAAAGAAAGAAAGAAAGAAAGAAAGAAAGAAAGAAAGAAAGAAAGAAAGAAAGAAAGAACAACAGCTGTAGATAGAAATTTAATAAATGAAAAATTACAAAAATAACCAAAGCAATTAACATAAACACCTGTAAGTTTACCCTCTCTTGTAGACACACATCTCCAGTTTCCATCTGACCACACTGTGTCTACTGAATAGGCACCAACTTGTTAGTGCTGGGTTTAGTTTCTTCTCCCAGTACAGCTTCGCCTTTACTTATGCTGCCCCCTACAGGAATACAGGTTCTTCCCTTGGGACCCATGTGGACTCCAAGTGGACAGTCATTCCAAAGCCCCAGTGCTCTCAAAGCTGACATCTCAGCTCAAACAAATGCCTCACTTGGCTATTCACCAAATCTCACATGTATTTAGTGTTGTTAAAAAGGCGTAGGTACCTTGAAATTCATAGGGATGACTCTATTATCCATATCAGCACTTCGGGGAGGGAATGGAAGAGAATGACAGATTTTCAGTAAAGTACTGTCAGCGTATGATTACGAGATAGATTCTATTACATGTTTTTTAAATTATAAATATAATAAGCTTTTGCTTTCTAAAATGAAAGGAAAGATGTTCAACTTAAATTTCCTATGGTAATCTTTCATGTGAGCTGTTACAGTAATATATTTGAATATGTACTATACTTACAGAGTACATAAACACTACCAGGCAACAATGAAGAATGACATATTCAGTAGCAGGTCAGGAAATCATTGCTCATGTTAACAGTTTAATGCTATAATTTTGAAGACAGAAAGCTTTTCAATACCAAAGGAAAGATCATCAGGCTTCATGTTACAAACTCAGATCTTTTAGGAATTCTCTGTGTACCTGTTGCCCTTATGACCAAAGTTATACAAGTGTCCAAAGGTAAAGCTATGTTACCAGTGGGGAATAAAGAACAAGAGCAGCTATAACCTTGTAACTGAAGACATCGCTGGATATACCATACCTTAAAGGTAATGCAATCCAGATTCTTGACATCTTCATAACCTTGTTGGCACTCTGATGCCATGGGTTGATTCTCTGAGGAACTCCCATACGGAGACATTTCTTTCTAAGATGCTTTATATTTACGTTTGTCTTCTTTGAAACAAAGTTCATACACTTGATGGTATTACTTCCGTAGTCCACGGAGCAGTGCACTAACAGCAGGGGCTATGAAAACAGCGGTACTTGGATGCTCCCATGGACTCACAGGATATTTTCCACTGATGTATGGACATGCGGTCATCAGAATAGACCACGGTACACAGGTGCTCTTTGTCACTGGAATAAGCGGCCTTGATCATTATTGCTAGGAACAGACACATTTGGGTGATGAGGCTGGTTCACGGTTTCTAAAATAGAAACCAGGTTCTCCTGATGTGAAAGTTTTTCTGACCTTCCTGCAAAGAGTTGCCTCCTGCCGGCCCCACAGGGGGTGATGCGGAGTTGTGGTTTTGTTTTGTTTCTTTTGTGGTTTTTTTTTTTTCTTTTTTGGTATTTTTTTTCTTTTTTTGTGGCAATGCGGAGTTGGGGTTTTGTTTTTTTGTGGTTTTTTTTCTTTTTTGTTTTTTTTTGTTTGTTTCTTTTTTATGGCAAGGCAGAGTTGGGGTTTTGTTTTGTTTCTTTTGTGGTTTTTTTTCTTTTTTGGTTTTTTGGGGGGGTTAGTTTCTTTTTTTTCTTTTCTTTTTATTTTTTATTTTTTTTTTGGTTTTTTGTTTTTTGTTTTTAACATTCTAATAGGCAAGGCTGCCATATTTCACTTAAAATAGGATTGTGGAGGAAGGATTCAGAGGGTTTCAGAATTGGAGGTGAATGTAGGGGAGTTGTGGCCTGGACCACGGTAGGTTTGTGGTAACTAGCCCTGGTTCAGCCAGACCAAGGTGATATTAAGGGTTTTGGCCCCTTCTCTACGTGGGAGGCAGACTGAAGCGCACTCTATGCTTCTTCTTTGTCCTCGGGGGAAAGGTCTTCTGGATTGTCTGGGAGCCGCCACTGCAAGGGAAGGCAGTGTTGTGTGAATGGTGGCACTAGAGAGGTTCTTGGAGTGCAAGCCCCAAGCACAGTCCAAGCTCCCACTCCCCAGTACCCTGCTAGCACTTGGCTCCAGTCCAACTCTTTGCAATCACTGCTTTCCTTAATCTGACCCATTCTCAGGGATGGATCCCAGAGACTTGGTAGGGGAAGACAGTGAGGCCCAGAGAGCTGAGCCTCTGAGCCCAACAACAGGGCTGCTGTCACCTGGGCCAAGTCAGCCCCAGCCTGTGGGGCCAGCGGGTTGCCCAGCCCCCCATCTGGCCTGGTCCCTGACTGCCAGGGCCCATCCACTTACTTCTTGCCAGCGTTGCCAATACGTGAGTACTTCTTCCTTGGAGAGCCAGTCGGACTACAGGGCTCCAGGTCATAGGACAGCTCATAGCTAAGACAAATGAGCCGGTGAGGAGACCAAGTGCTGTGTACAGCTCCCTGACTGAATTGACCTGGGCGTTGGAGCTTGGTGGCCCACCTGCTATTACGCCCTCCAGAATGTCAGTCCCATCCCCCTCACCCAGGTAACACAACTCAGTCCCCGTGGACCCCCTCGTAGGCACAGCCCCTCCCCCTACCCCAGAGAGTGGCAACCTACCTGGCAACCCTGCCGAGCCGCTCCAGGCCCCTGAACCACTCAGTAAAATGGTGGTCCACTGGAATATTATAAAAGCGGCAACTGTGTTGCAGCTCTTTCATCTGCTCCAGGATCTCGTTTTCCTGCCCATGGACAGCACAAGGGCAGTGACAGGGCTGGGCTGGCCAGGGCTGGGCTAGGCTGTCTTGGAAGGGACCCAGCTCCTCTGCCTGCTCTGGCAACCCAACCTCCACTGAACCTCCCAAGGCTGCTGGGGACCTCACAGCCATGTCCTCACACTCCATCCTGCCAGCGGGGAATCTCCTGGGTGCCACCTCACACCCCACCCTGCCTGGAGTAGCACTTCTTTCTACTGCCATTGCCCCCAGGAGGAAAGAGCAGAGGGGCAGGCCTGACTGCACCACCCTGCTGGCCCCCACCGGCCCTGTCCTCTCTGGACAGCTACCACTCACCTTGATCAATTTCTTCTCTTCGCTTCTCTCCTAGAAGGCAGAGGGCATTGCAGTTAGAATGGGGACCTTCTACCCTTAGGACCTCTGAGCTGGGCCTCCTCTAGCCACAGGATCCCATGTGCATGCACAGAAAGAGGACCAACTGGCAGAGGGCAGGGCTGGGGACCCAGTGTGCAGTCAGGTGCAGGCAGTGTGAGGACTGACCCTTCTGTGCTAGGATGGACATTGTGGCTTCAGGGGAAAAGGCCTGGCTTGGGCCACAGGTTGGTTGTCTTAGGAAATCTGCTTCCAGGTGGGCCCCCAGATCCTCCCTTATGAGACTTGAAGTCCCAGCTGGGCTCTGTGCCCACAGCACAGGGGTCAGGTGGCTGTGGGCGGCACCCGCTCCCAGGGGCATTGTGCTCAGCTCAGAGGACGGCCTTGAGGCCACCAGCAGTGACAGAGCTCAGGAAGCCAGCTCTATGTGGCCAGCTAGGTCCTGGCTACTCACATCCTTGATGTTCTCGTAGTCCAGCTGAATCAGGCTGAAGTCCTTCAGGATGATTCTCAGATAGGGAATGATGCCCTTGCTCATAGCCTGTAGGATTGGCAGGGTGATGGTCAGAGCCCAGGGCCCACCCCTCCCCAATGCCAGCGGACTTCTCAGCCAGCCTTCATCTGCACAGGGCCTCCCACAGCACGGGGTCCTGGGGAACCTGTGAGCCCTTTGTCCACAGGCCCTACCTGCTACATGCAACTCCAAACAGTACAGGTCCAGCTCTAGGCTGTTGTATGCAGAGCCCTGTTGGGGTTCAGCTTTGGCCTTGAGGGGGAAGGGCAGAGGAGAGCACTCCCGAGACGCCGCCCTTCCCCCAGCCCTGGGGGAATGTGGAAGCCTGCCACAATTCTCTGGGTCCGGAACCAGAAGAACTGGCTTTGCGACCAGCCCCCCAACTTTCTCACCAGACCATGTGCTCCCCATTCTCGCGGGCTTTGCCCATGGGGTGGTGCTATGCAGGAGACGTTAGCTCATGAGGGGATCTTATGACAAGCTCGCCAGCCTATCACCAGCTCTTGGTCAATCACCCCTTTTCTCGTCACCTCTACTATATCAACTGTTAGCCACTCTCTTATTAAATCAGATTTGCTCTTGAAGCGTCTCTGAGATCTGTCTGCGCCTGGCTTCCTTGGTGGGTAAGGAGGGAGGAAAAAAGCGATCTTGTATGGCCGCGTGCACCTGAGGTCTTTCCTGAGCCCCCTACTCCACTCTGGCCTTACCTGCGGGTCAGGTGCCAGGGGAGGTGACCCGAGTCCGGCAGAGCCCAAAGGGTAGTAGCCCACCTCTGCCCAGCAGCCTCCCTCTAGACTCTGCCAAGCCCTAGCTTTGCTGGCTCTACTTCCTCCTTCCCATCTGACAGATCACTGATCAGGGCTCCAATCGCCCATAGTGTGATCCTCCCTTCTGCTTGCTGCTCTTGGGCGTGAGCTCCAAGGCTAAAAGAGCTAGATAAAGCTAGCGTCTTCTTTGTGAGGCATCAAGGCCGAGGTCTCAGACACTCACCATCTTTTGAGACTGCCTTGGACCTTCATTGAGCAGCTTCTCCTTGGCAGCCAACTTGCTGGTCTCCTGCCGAGATGGAGCATGTTGTGAGTGAGGGCTCTGTCTTGTGCACCCTCCTAGTGCCAGTGTGTTCCTTGTGCTATGCATTTGGCTGCTGTGCAGGGCCAACGTTTTTTTTTTTTTTTTTTTGGCCAGTCCTAGGCCGTGAACTCAGGGCCTGAGCACTGTCCCTGGCTTCTTTTTTGCTCAAGGCTAGCACTCTGCCACTTGAGCCACAGCGCCACTTCTGGCCATTTTCTGTATATGTGGTGCTGAGGAATCGAACCCAGGGCCTCATGTATAGAGGCAAGCACTCTTGCCACTAGGCCATATTCCCAGCCCATGCAGGGCCAACTTTTAACGGCCAAGCTGACCAATTCTAGCTCAGGCTTTGCCCCAGCACTCACAGCTGGGCATCTCCCCTGGACACCGGGCCTCCTCTGCCTGCTTCCTCAACTGCACAGTCCACCTCCTGGCATTGAGGACTAGACAGGGTCCTCTACTGCCTGCCTCCAATGGTGCTGACCTGCCTAACATGCATGCGTGTGTGGGGGGGGGGGGCGGTCATGCCTCCACAGAACTCTACAAGGTTCATCGCTTTCTCCTTTGGGGGGCAGCACAAAAGCCAACCAGGGTGGTTAGCCTTGGGAGCTGTTTAGCCTTTCCTATTTTGCAGGAGAAAACAGAAGGGAACAGAAGTCTGTTGGGCTGTCCAGTGGCTCAAGGCCTATAGGGAAGGGGTCCATGAGCCTCTGAGCAGAGTGCACTCAGCTAGCATTTCTCTGCTTGTCAGGGTCCTTCCGGGAGGTGAGCATAAAGGGAGAGTGCCATGGCATTCCAGAATCCTTCCTGACCACAACATCCTGGCTCTCCTCGTCTGAGTAGGATGAGGTCCCTGACTCCTGCAATATCTTCCCCTGCCTTCGCAACCCAGGCCCATGGGCTGGGGCAGGATGCTCTCTCTACCTGTGTGCAGCTGGGACAGGAGCATCCCAGGGCCTACTTGTGCACATGAGCGTGTCCAGTGTGAGAGGGGATGTGCCTTCTGCTGCTCTTGAGTAGGAAGAGCTCCGGAAAGTCAGGAAAGTAGAACCAGGACTTGGTTCCTTTCTCACCTTTATCTTTGGGGGTTTGTTTTCCTAATCTGTTTTTCTTTTTTTTTTTGGCCAGTCCTGGGGCTTGGACTCAGGGCCTGAGCACTGTCCCTGGCTTCTTCTAGCTCAAGGCTAGCACTCTGCCACTTGAGCCACAGTGCCACTTCTGGCCATTTTCTGTATATGTGGTGCTGGGGAATCGAACCCAAGGCCTCCTGTATACGAGGCAAGTACTCTTGCCACTACGCCATATCTCCAGCCCTCCTAATCTGTTTCGGTTGCCACTGCGAGACCTCAGGGTCTGGGTGTCCTTTGAAGGTTGAAGCTCCTAGTGGCTGGGCTACCACCTGAGCCACAGCTCCATTTCCCCTTTTGAGGGATCATCTCTCAGTTTTCCTTGCCAGGGCAGATTGGAACAGCAATCCTCACATATCCTCTTGTCAGAGTTGGAGTTAGGTTGAGAGACAAGAGTTAGCGGTGCTTGGCCAGCCTTGTTTGTCAAGGCCTTGGGCTGTGCACAGCCTCTGCTGTGTGCTGGGAACCTCTCAGCTGGGATCTGAGCATGAGCAGCATCAGCTCTGTGGATACATTCAGAGCCCTACAGTGCCTTTGGCGGCGCAAGGCTGCTCTGGGTGTTTGCACCCCAACCCAGGGGGGCCTTTTGCATTTGGCCAAGGGGCACCCCTGAAATGCCCCTATCACAGCAGGCCTCTTCTGAGCAGTGTGTGTAAACAATTAGGGGCAGGAGTCCGTGGAGGCATCCTGCACGCAAGCCAGCATAATGTGGGGAAAGGCAGCCTTGTTTCTGGGGCCTATAGCACATCTGGCAACATGTGGGTGGGTAGAAGCAGTCCCCAGTCCTGGAGATCCTCTGCTTCACTGGACCACCCTGTGTTCCCCTTCTATCTCCCAACAAGTAAGGCCTCCTAGGACTCCAGGGCTCTTAACCTACACGACTGCCTATCAGTCAGCTCCTCCCTTGCCTTTCCCCCCAAGGGAAGGGCAACCATGTGGCCACACAGCTTCAGCATGAGTGCCCTCTCCACCTCTGCCCTCTGCCTTCCCCTCCTCATAGCATACCTTCAGTAGCAGCTCTCTGCTCTTGGAGTAGTTGTTTTCAGGAGAGGTGATCTTGGCCAGCTTGTGGAATGTGAACAAGTCCTTCCTGCAGGAGCGACAGAGTGAAGGTGACAGTTGGGAAGGTGTGGGGGGAGGCAGTTGGACTCCATTTTGTATGGGCAGCAGGCCTCCCAAGGGGCAGCACCAGAGTGTCCAAAAGGCTTTCCCTGAGTGCCCGGACCCGTGTGCCATGAGCAGTTTCTTGTTCCTGGCAGAAAGCTGTGCTATCCCACTTCCACTAGTCAGTGCTGTTTCCTTTCAAAAAGACACAGATATGTGGCCACCTCAGAAAACCCGATAACCACGTGTCTGTGTGTCACTGGATTTACATGTGTTTGTGTGTGTGTGTGCATGCGCCTGCATTGAGTGGCCGAGCTTGCCAAGGACTGCCGAAGCTGTGCCTAGGCAGCAACTGTGCCATTCACATTCCCTGGCCTGGACTTTGGGGCCCCAGCTCAGTGAGGGTGCTATCTACCATGTGTACCCTTGGGGCATTTCCTGGTTTAATTGGATCTACCTGGAGACCTGTTGCCAGCAACTGTGCAGATGCCAGATGGATCTGCTCTGCAGGGCAGACATGATGGCGTGCAGTGAGGAGAAATTCTTCAGGACGCGGCAACCCTGGGGAGGAAGATTGTGTGAAATTTCCCTGGCACTGCCGCCACCGCTTACCCTGGACATGAGAGGGATGCTTGGAGTGGCAAGGCTTGACAGGGAGCTAGGGCCACCCAGGCAGCTTGTGGGGCTCCTCACTACAGGCTGAGGAGCAGGACAGTGGGAAGTGCCAGCCAGAGGTGACCTGGGACCGGCTGGCCCTGCCAAGCATGGGCCTGGCAAGGTGGGACTGTGCTCCACTGAGCACCTGAGCACAATTCCAAGATGCACAGGAAAGAGAGATTGGAAGGGACAGCGAGAGGCCAGAGGCCGCAGAGCTCATCCCCTACCTCAGCCACTTGGATCCAAAATTCCAGCAGACGGGCCCTGACTGAGGCTTTCATGCTGAGGTCCCCAAGACAGAGGGTTTTAACCAAGGACACGACGTTGTTAAAGTGTATCAAGATGGCCAGGATGCTGGGGGCCAAGTGCGGCTTGCCCTTTCTGTACCTCCGGGACCAGATGTAGACCCGGCACTGGTTGGGCTCTGCCTTCACAAAGAGCTCCTGTGGAGGAAGGCCAGGGTCACCAGGCCCTGTCACACAGCACCATGCCCAGGGCGAGGCCTGGGATTCCTGCCCCCACCTAAACACACACACACACACACACACACACACACACACACACACACACACGGCTATGGAACTCAGAGCAGGAAGGAGGACACTCCAGCCTCTGGGAGTTTCTGGCTCTGCTGTGCTGAACACCCAGCACACCAAGCCCCACAGGGACTCCAAGGGAACTAAGGTGGGAAGGAGACAGTGGTGTTTGCCCAAGTGTGCTCAGTCCTCCCAAATGCCTTCCTGACCCCAGAAAAAACTTCTTTCGCCCAGGCCAAGCCAGCACATGTCTGTGTCCAGGAACACTAGCATAGGTCCTACCACAAGAACTAGCGCCCTTTCCTGTCCCTGGCCTTGGCTCCCATCAGGTCCACTTCAGGTGCCTGCCAAGGGAGTAGGGTGACCACCAGCTCGTGGTCCTTTAGGCTGAGCTGTATCCTGCCTGCCTCTCTTTCTGCTCCACCGGTTGATTCCACACATTTCCTGGCAGGGGAGCAGGGCTCGCCTCTTTAGGGATTGCACTTAACCAAATGGTCCTAGACAGACAGGTGCCAGGTGTGCTGGGGCTGGGGCTGTGGCTGTGGCAAGAATCGTTGGGCTTCAGGGAAAGGAAGCTCGGGCCTGGGCAGCAGAGGGCACATGAAACCCAACCCCCCACATGCAGCCCTGTCCAGCCCCTCACCATATCCATCCTGGTGAGCTGCTCCGACATCCTATGGGGATCTGCAATCAGGGCAGGAGGTACCTTCTGGCCACACCCAGGCTCTCTGCTCACCACAGGACGGCAGAAAGATTCTTGGGCAGGAACTGCGGCCCAATCCAGCTCTGAATGCCCAGAAGCGGAGGGAGCCTGCTCCTTCGCCCTGGACAGGCAGTTATGGGACTCCTGCTGAGGTCTCCAGGCAGCTGTGCTGTCCTGAGCGAGCACTGGAGCACAGGTATTGCCTGCTGCTGTGGAAAGCAGGCCCAACACCGGAGTCGAGCTTCTCGGGCATTCCATCTCGGCCCCGGAGGCTGCTGTGTCCTCACGCCTGATATCTGAAACAATGGTGGAATCTGGCCCCATCTGAGCACTCCATGATGGTGTGTGGGAAATTGGGGCTCCTACAAGGAGGCGCACAATATATAGTGCTGCTCCAACACACAAAGCCAGAACAGGTGTTTGCACCAGAGACACCATCGCAGCCAGGGGCAGAGACACGTCCAGCTCTGCACTGGGGGCTGCGTCTCCGACACTGAATCCTGGAGCTGAGCTAGATTGTGGCTCCGCGGCAGGCCTGGAGGCTGGAGCTCCATCTACACTGTGCACCTGAGCCCAGGTGGCCGATGGCTCCAAGTCTGCGTGACATGCTTTAACTGTGACCACGGCAAGAACCATGGCCGGTACTCCAACCAGAAAGAGCACCACAGCTGGTGCTCCAACAAGGTAGAACAACAGACCTACGGTGAGAAGCACCTCCAGTTCTGCACTGGAGTCTGGTTCTTTGAGACTGAGACGAGGAGACAAGGGAAAACTGGGCTCCTTATCATCGCTGCTTCCCATTGCTCCTTGAGCACTGTGCACCAGAGCCAAGCTGGTAGGTGACTCTGATTTGGCACAAGAATTGAGTGCTCTGAAAGCATGGAGCAGCAGCATGAGTACTCCCACAGCTGAGAGCAACAGATCGGGTCCTCCGGAGAGAAGCAGCGCCAGGGCCAGGATCAGGAACACTGGCAGCTCAGCACTAAAGGTCGGCTGGCTGCAAGAGAGCACGGGAGCCCAGCTGGCACACGGCTCCCTGTCGGCAGCACTCCATGCTGGAGCTCCATCAGCACCGGGGCCGCGAGCCATGGGGGAAGCTGGCTCTCCTACACTCAACCCAGGAGCCCCAGAGCAGGAGGGCTCCAGCTCAGCACTGGCCGCCGCTGGTCCCTGGCCACTAAGCTCCGAAGCCCAAGTGGGGGATGATGACGCTTCCCCGTGGGCTGCTCCTGCCTCTTCAGGCCTTGGCAGCAGAGCCGGCGTGGCCCGTGGCTCTTCATCCACACATGCTGGTTGGGCTCCCAGAGGCCTGCAAGCTGGATTCAAGGCTGAAGGGGCCTCCGCTTGGGCAGCTGTCGGTGCTCCACCCAGCGTGCTGTGGGCCACCTTCAGACATGGAGCGGAATCCAGCTCGGGAGTCGGGGTCACAGCTACCAGTGGGGCTGCTGCTGGAGCTGCAGGAGGACACAAGATCTTCTCCACGACTGCTTTGTGGCCCAGTCTTTGAGGAGTCCCACAACACCCTCCACCCTGGGGTTTCCCAGCATGGCATCCTCCCCATATCCTAGTCAAGCAGCCTGGGCCCATGCTTGTCTTGCTTCTGGCCCAGGGATCCTTTGGGAGCCTGCTCCCTGGGGTACCCTGAACCATCCCCCCCTGCCCAGCCCATGGCTGTGACGCAGGCTGCGCACCCACGGCCTCGCCCTGGATGGATTCCTGGATCCCCAACTGCGCCAGGAGATGGGAGACACCGCGCTCCAGCTCTGAGCCACACATATGGATCCGCAGGTGAACAAGTAGGCGCTGGAGGCACGGATGCTGGGCAGCTTCTAAGAAGTCTTGTGGGCGGCGGTCCAGCCAGGTGTTTATGAGGCCCGAGATAGCACTGGAGGCACATGGGTGGCAAGCAGAGTCTCAAGAAAGGCCAGCACCTTCCATAGTCTTCTTCAACCCCCTATGTTGCTCAAACTTCTGGCAGAGACCAGTATTTGCCAACATGAGCACCTTTGAGCTGTGCCACCAGTGCCAAGCCATCCCAGGCCAGGCCTGCAGACAAGCTGCAAGGAGCGCTGCAAGACCCACAGCTGGGAACAGCTCTGTCCTCTTCTGCAAGTTGCACCACCTTCTTGCTCTCTCCCCTGGGCCTCTACACACTAGACTCCAAGAAGGCTTGCCGTCTTGCCTGGCACGCACAGGGTTCTGGCACACCTCCTTGGAAACTCCTCTGCCTCCTTCCCCAGCAACCCACATGGGCTGTCTACAGACTCCACACCTTCTACTTGCTGATGTGCCTCAGGGTGGCCCTGAGCTGTCATCCAGACTCCTAACAGCGTGTCTGGGGACCTGTCCAAGGACACATGTCCCTCGACCTAAGCTGGACCTTAAGGAGACCTGAGCAAGCCTGGATGACATGGGCTGTGCTGAGGATGGATTCTCACAGGGCTCTGTGCTGAGCCTTGGACTCCACTGCTATTCTATACTAGTACCCAGCCCCTAGAGTCTTCCTCCTCCCACAGATGGAGCCCGCAACCCAAGTCTCTGGTGACAAGTACAGGAGCAGAGGGCTCCTCGGTTGGCCAAGCCTCACCCTGCAAACCTCAACCCCCCCCCCCCCCACACACATTTGTCAGCACTGTGGAGGCATGGGACCTCCGTGGAGATCAAAGCCCACTCACTAGCAGAGCTGGTCCCGAGGAATGACCTCCTGGCTGCAGTGGGGAAGGGCAGCTTTCTGTCCTGAGGTGGCCATGGGGGCTTCATAAGTCCTGAACCTGTGGAGGAGTTTAAGCATCACTGGCAGGCCCAGGACAGCTGGCACGTCCTCTTCTCCCATCTCTTAGCTCATTGCCTGCATCATGGCCCTACCATTCTAGCTACTTGCTATCGCTGCCCTGCATGAGGACAAGCAGCTCCTGCCCTGATCAACTGACGAGTCCCGGTGTCTTGCCTCTGGCCTAGACACGCCTGCTCTGTCTACATCTAGGCTGACACCCTTTGCCCAGCAAGCATCGCTTTCCTTCTTGCTAATGAGAGACACTGCTTTGTGGGAGGCCTGAAACAAACAGAGTCAAAGGGAAGAGCCCACAGCCCCACACGGGACACTGGAAGCTGCCAGCCAGGCCGGGCCTCTCCAAGGACTTCCCTGCTTGATTCCCCAGGCAAAGACAACTGCCAGAGAGTGAGTTTCTAGGCACACTCCACCCACCACACTGCATTCCCATGGTTCTCAGTGCAGCTGAGGAACCCCATCCCATTCCAGTTAGCACTCACCTTTGGAAGAGCAGATCCAGGACCTCCTGGGTGTCCTGAAACATGCTGTAGGTGTCCAAGAAGTTGTAGATGAAGATGGAGTCCTGGATCAACTGGGCAAACACCAAGCGCTCTACATGCTCCTCTGGTGTGCCTGCCTTGACGACCTCTGACCCGCAGGCCTCCTCCTTGCCTGGGGCCAAGCCATCTTCATTCTAGAGGACGACCATGGAGGGACAGTTCAAGTGCAATGGACCAAAAGACTCATCACCATTCACTTGACTCAGGTACCTGGAGAGAAAAGACCCCACACAAAAAGGAACACACACACACACACATACACACACACACATACACACACACACACACACACACACACACACACACACACTGCAGGGAGAGCCTATGAGGGAGCCTGGAGATGAAGCTGGTGAGTCAGACCAACAGTTTCCTGCCCTTAACTGCCCCATGTCACCTGTGTTGTCCTCCGGAACAAACTCCGGAGGCAGCGAAAGAGGACAGGGCGCAGCCAGCGTGGACAGACGCGCGCCAAGCAGCCTCGCCGCCTTTCATTCAGGCCTGAGCCTGGATGAGTTCGCCAACAAGAACCAAACATTTTCCAATAGTCACTATCCACACAAGTACACGGGTCTGTGGCTTGTATGGACTGTTGGTGCCCGGAAGCACCAGGGCTCTAGGTTCTATGAGCCATTGTGAGGTCATCTCTCCACAGCTCATCAGTTGAGCCTTTCTGACCTCACCTCTGCAGAGTGCCCTCCCTGTTCATGCCTTGGATGGGTCTACCTCAGGACCCCTACTAGCCAGGATGACACCACCCCCAGCTCACTGTCCCCACCTAGACCCCTGGCAGTGGTGTCCACCTTCAGGGAGATCGATCCATGTGGGCTCCTAAACACACTGTCTCTCCCCACCCAGATTGGCCCCTGAAGGTGACATTGTGTTTCTCAGGCGATCCAAGGCCACTTGGCCCTGATCCCTGGGGATCCCATTCCAGCTACTTCCTACCAGATCATCAGATGTTGGGGCTCCTAAGTCCCCATCTCACCAAGAAAAGGAAATGGCCCACATCACTGAGGCTCTCCCTTGGCAGGGAACAATCTCATGGAGAGCCGGCACACAAAACTAAATGTGTGGTGCTGGGAATATATCCTAGTGGTAAAGTGCTTGCTCCATATACATGAAGCTCTGGTTTTGATTCCTCAGCACCACATATATAGAAAAGGCCAGAAGTGGTGCTGTGGCTGAAGTGGTAGACTGCTAGCCTTGAGCACAAAGAAGCTAGAGACAGTACTCAGGCCCTGAGTTCAAGCTCCAGGAATTGACAAAAAAAAAAAAAAAAAAGGAAAACCAGTATAATGCATACACAAATTGCAAATTAGCAGATGCTCTTTATAATAGATTATGATCTCAAAACACATATCAAGCCTAGTAAGGCTGGTAGATTAGCTAAACATGCCTTACAGTCAATGCTCTTCATGTTAACAGATGAGGAACTTTAGAGAATGTCCAGTAGGTGAAATGAAGTAAAAGCACAAGTGGATTTGAGCACCTGTGTACTCAACCACTAGTAGGTAGCTAAAAATGTTTGAAAACAGCATAACAGATTTCCTAACTACAAGCCTGTTTTTCAACATTTAATAAAGAATATATGTATATTAAATAGTTTATTCCAAAGGTTTCAAACAGGAAAAACTACGTATTACACATACAAAGATAGTTCAGGCTGGAAATATGGTCCTGTGGCTGAGGACATGGATGCTCCCCGCCTCACTGGTTCATATTTGGCACACAACTAATAATAAAGTACATAATAATAAAAAGAAAAACATGCTGGGCACCAATAACTCACTCCTGTAAGCCTAGCTACTCGGGAGGCTGAGATGTGAGGGTCGAGGTTCAAAGCCAGACTTGGCAAGAAAGTTCGTGAGACTCTTATCTCCACTCAACCATGAAAAAGCCAGAAGTGGAGCTGTGGCTCAAAGGACAGAGCACTAGCCTTCAACAAAAAAGTTCAGGGACAGTGCCCAGGCCCTACGTTCAAGCCCCAGGAATGGGGAGAGAGGGAGGGTGAGAGAGAGAGAGAGAAAGAAAGAGAGCGACAAAGAGAATGCTATTTTCCTTATGGGTGAATAATATCTTGTATTATATACATTTTATGTGTCCAACCTTACATAGATGGATACCAAAGCTGATTCTATGTCTTAGCTGTTGTGAATAATTCCACAATAACAAGAGTATATGCACAGCTCTTTCTACGAGGACTTCATCTCCACTGGATATATAAACACACATACACAAGCACACGCGCGCGTGCACACACACACACTCAGGAATGGGGAACGTGAATCATATAACAGTTGTACTTTTGGTTGTGTGATTTTTCTTAGATAGAATATTACTATGTAACTCAGGCTGGGCTCTCATGATTTTCCTGTCTCTTTTTTTTTCTGTTTTTTTCTTTTTTGTTTTTTGTTTTTTTTTGGTCAGTCATGGGACTTGAACTCAGGGCCTGGGCCCTTTCACTGAGTTTTTTCTTTTTCTTTTTTCTCCAGACTAGCACTCTACCACTGAACCACAGCTCCTGTTCCAGTTTTCTGGTGGTTATTGACGATAAGAGTCTCATGGACTTTCCTGTCCAGGCTGGCTTGGATCAAAGATCCTCAAATCTCAGCATCCTAAGTAGCTAGGATTACAGGTGTGAGCCATCAGTGCACGGCTCATTTGCCCATTTTTTATTTAATTAGTTTGCTATTTTTGTTACTTTTCTAGGGTATAATAAACTCTACTGCATTGCATTTAGTTATATTGCTCAGCTGTAGAAATTGGACACCATATTTTTTTATTTACTTTATAATTCTCTCCTATTTACCTACCTTAGGTATATATTAAAAGGAGCTTCATTAGTACAAGTTGTTATAAATTTAAATACGTGTTTATATGCATTTTACTTATGTACAAAGCACTCAAAATTATAACTTGCACGAATATAACTTCTGATGATAAACTTCTTGTTCTGTGAAAAAAAAATCCTAAACATACACACATAATCTTAAAAAAAATCTGTTCTGGGCTGGGGATATAGCCTAGTGGCAAGAGTGCCTGCCTCGGATACACAAGGCCCTAGGTTCGATTCCCCAGCACCACATGTACAGAAAACGGCCAGAAGCGGCGCTGTGGCTCAAGTGGCAGAGTGCTAGCCTTGAGCGGGAAGAAGCCAGGGACAGTGCTCAGGCCCTGAGTCCAAGGCCCAGGACTGGCCAAAAAAAAAAAAAAAAAAAATCTGTTCTTATTTGGGAGATTTTCTATGCAAAATTGTAAAAAAAAAAAAAAAAAAAAAAAAAAAAAATCTTGAGTTAGGCGCTGGTGGCTCACACCTGTAATCCTAACTACTCAGAAGGCTGAGATGTGAGGATTGGTTTGAAGCTACCCTGGGCAGGAAAGGCCTCCAAACTCTTATCTCCAATTAACCAGTCAAAAAAACCAGAGGTGGAGCCTTGGCTTAAAGTGATGGAGCACTGTCCTTGAGCAAAAGAGCTCAGGGACAGAGCCCAGGCCCTGAATTCAAGCCCCAGGACAGAAAAAAGAAAGAAATCTTAGCAATTACAGGAACGTTCCCAATGTGAATACAACTGGCTCCCCCTAGTGTTCAATGTCCGCAACTGCCAAACTTTAACACTCAAAATTGCTATTAAAACACAGGTTCTAAAACTACATTTGTTTATTACGACAATGTAAAGAATGAAATAATATCAGAATTACTATGAAATGGTCACATCTACTTAAATGTGACTCCTTGACTCTTTAAAGAAGCCGACCCTATCTCCCTCCAGGAAGCTCTCCAGTGATCTTCCTGCAAAGAGTTGCCTCCTGCCGGCCACAAAGGGGTCGAGAAGACTTGGGAAATTTTTTGTTGGTTTTTTTTTCATTATTCATTTTTTTTTCTTTTTTTTATTTTTTTCCGTCATTTCATTTTATTTTCTTTCTTTTTTTTTGCACATTCTAATAGGCAAGGCTGCCATATTTCACTTAATATAGGATTGGGGAAGAAGGATTCAGAGGCTTTCAGGATTGGAGGTGAATGGAGAGGAGGTGTGGCCTGGGACTGTAGGTTTGTAGTGATTAGCCCCAGTCCAGCCAACGTGAGATGATAAAGGTTTTGGCCCTTTTTTTTTTTTTTTTTTGCGAAGAAAGCTGAAGCACACTTATGCTTCTTCTTTGTCCTCTGGAGAAAGGTCTTTTGGAGTGGCTGGGAGGCACCACTGCAAGGGAAGGCAGTGTTTTATGAATGGTGGCATCAGAGAGGTTCTTAGAATGCAAGCCCCAAGCACAGTCCAAGCTCCCACTCCCTAGTACCCTGCTAGCACTTGGCTCCAGTCCAATTTCTTGGCAATCACTGCTTTCCTAAATCTGACCCCTTCTCAGGGATGGATCCCAGAGACTTGGATATGAAAGAAAGTGAGTCCCAGAGAGCTGAGCCTCTGAGCCCAACAACAGGGCTGCTGTCACCTGTGCCAAGTCAGCCTCAGCCTGTCTGGTCAGTGGGTTGCCAAGCCCCCCCATCTGCCCTGGTCCCTTGCCTGACAGGGCCCATCCACTTACTTCTTCCCAGGCTTGCCAATAGCTGAGCAATTCTTGCTTGGACAGTCAGTCGGCCTGCAGGGCTCCAGGGCACAGGACAACTCATAGCTAAGACAAATATGTCAGTTAGGAGATCAAGTGCTGTGTACAGCTCCCTGCCCAAATTGGCCTGAGTGTCGGAGCTTGGTGACCCACCCCTCATTAGGCCCCCAGAGTGTCCCATCCCCCTAACCCAGATACACACCTCAGTCCCTCTGGGCCCTCCTACGGATGGACCCTCTCGCTGCCCCAGACAGTGCTACCTACCTGGCATCCTTGCTGAGCCGCTCCAGGCCCCTGAACCACTCAGTAAAATGGTGGTCCACTGGAATATTGTAAAAGTGGCAACTGCATTGCAGCTCTTTCATCTGCTCCAGGATCTCGTTTTCCTGCCCATGGACAGCACAAAGGCTGTGACAGGGCTGGGCTGGCCAGGGCTGGGCTAGGCTGTCTTGGGGGAGGGACCCAGCTCCTCTGCCTGCTCTGGCAACCCAACCTCCACTGAACCTCCCAAGGCTGCTGGGGACCTCACAGCCATGTCCTCACACTCCATCCTGCCAGTGGGGAATCTCCTGGGTGTCACCTCACACCCCACCCTGCCTGGGGTAGCACTTCTTTCTACTGCCATTGCCCCCAGGAGGAAAGAGCAGAGGGGCAGGCCTGACTGCACCACCCTGCTGGCCCCCACCGGCCCTGTCCTGTCTGGGAACCTCTCAGCTGGGATCTGAGCATGAGCAGCATCAGCTCTGTGGATTCATTCAGAGCCCCATAGCGCCTCTGGTGGCACAACGCTGCTCTGGGTGTTTGGACCCCTACCCAGGGGTCCTTATGCATTTGGCCTAGAGGCACCCCTGCAATACCCCTATCAGAGCAGGCCTCTTCTGAACAGTGTGTCTAAACAATTAGGGGCAGGAGTCAATGGAGGTATCCTGCATGCAAGCCAGCCTAATGTAGGGAAAGGCAGCCATGTTTCTGGGGCCTATAGCACATCTGGCAACATGTGGGTGGGTAGAAGCAGTCCCCAGTCTGCGAGATCCTCTGCTTCCCTGGATCACCCTGTGTTCCTTCTATCTCCCAACCAGAAAGGCCTCCTAGGACTCCAGGGCTCTTAACCTACACGACTGCCTTTTCCCCCAAGAGAAGGGCAACCATGTGGCCACACAGCTTCAGCATGAGTGCCCTCTCCACCTCTGCCCTCTGCCTTCCCCTCCTCATAGCATACCTTCAGTAGCAGCTCTCTGCTCTTGGAGTAGTTGTTTTCAGGAGAGGTGATCTTGGCCAGCTTGTGGAATGTGAACAAGTCCTTCCTGCAGGAGCGACAGAGTGAAGGTGACAGTTGGGAAGGTGTGGGGGGAGGCAGTTGGACTCCATTTTGTATGGGCAGCAGGCCTCCCATGAGGCAGCACCAGAGTGTCCAAAAGGCTTTCCCTGAGTGCCCGGACCCATGTGCCATGAGCAGTTTCTTGTTCCTGGCAGAAAGCTGTGCTATCCCACTTCCACTAGTCAGTGCTGTTTCCTTTCAAAAAGACACAGATGTGTGGCCACCTCAGAAAACCCGATAATCATATGTTTGTGTGTGCCTGTATTCAGTGTCGGAGCCTGCCAAGGACTGCCGAAGCTGTGCCTAGGCAGCAAGTGTGCCATTCACATTCCCTGGCCTGGACTTTGTGGCCCCAGCTCAGGGAGGGTGCCGTCTACCATGTGTACCTTCAGGGCATTTCCTGGTTGAATCCGGACCTACCTGGAGACCTGTTGCCAGGAACTGTGCAGACAAAAGATGGCTCTGCTCTGCAGGGCAGACATGATGGCGTGCAGTGAGGAGAAATTCCTCAGGAAGTGGCAACCCTGGGAAGGAAGATTGTGTGAGCTTTCCCTGGCACTGTTGCCACCATTTACCCTGGACATGAGAGGGATGCTTGGAGTGGCAGGGCTTGGCAGGGAGCTAGGGCATCCTGGGCAGCTTTGGGGGCTTCCTGAGGAGCAGGATAGAGGGAGGAGCCAGCCAGGGGTGATCTCGGACTGGCTGGCCCTGCCATGCATGGGCCTGGCAAGATGGGACTGTGCTCCATCGAGCACCTGAGCACAATTCCAAGATGCACAGGAAAGAGAGATTGGAAGGGACAGCAAGAGACCCAAGGCCGCAGAGCTCATCCCCTACCTCAGCTACCTGGATCCAAAATTCCAGCAGACGGGACCTGACTGAGGCTTTCATGCTGAGGTCCCCAAGACAGAGGGTTGTAACCAAGGACATGACGTTGTTAAAGTGCACCATGATGACCCGGATGCTGGGGGCCAGGTGTGGCTTGCCCTTGTTGTATCTCCGGGAACAGATAGACCCCAGGCACTGGTTGGGCTCTGCCTTCACAAAGAGCTCCTGGGGAGGTAGGCCAGGTTCACCAGGCCATATCACACAGCACAGTGCCCAGGCCCAGGCCTGGGATCCCTGACCCTACACAAAGACACACACACAGACATACACACACACAAACACATACACACACAGAGAAAGACACATAGCTCTGGAGCTCAGAGCAGGAAGTTGGATACTCCAACTTCTGGGAGTCTCTGGCTCTGCTGTGCTGACCGCCCAGCACACCAAGTCCCACAGTGACTCCAAGGGAACTAAGGTGGGAAGGAGATAGTGGTGCTTGCCCAAGTGCGCTCAGTCCTCCCAAATGCTTTCCTGACACTGGAAACAACTTCTTTCACCCAAGCCCAACCAGCACATGTCTGTGTCCAAAACCACTAGCATAAGTCCTATCACAAAAACCAGCACTCTTTCCCATCCCTGGCCTTGGCTCCCATCAGGTCCATATCAGGTGCCTGCCAAGGGAGTAGGGAGACCACTGGCTCCTTTAGGCTGAGCTGTATCCTGCCTGCCTCTCTTTCTGCTCCACCGGTTGATTCCACACATTTCCAGGCAGGGGAGCAGGGCTCACCTCTTTAGGGATTGCACTTAACCAAATGGTCCTAGACAGGTGCCAGGTGTGCTGGGGCTGGGGCTGTGGCAAGAATCCTTGGGCTCCAGGGGAAAGGAAGCTCGGGCCTGGGCAGCAGAGGGCACATGAAACCCAACCCCCCACATGCAGCCCTGTCCAGCCCCTCACCATATCCATCCTGGTGAGCTGCTCCGACATCCTATGGGGAACTGCAATCAGGGCAGGAGGCACCTTCTGGCCGCGCCCAGTCTCTCTGCTCACCACAGGACGGTAGAAAGATTCCTGGGCAGGAACTGCTGCCCAATCCAACTCCAAATGGCCAGAAGCAGAGGCAACCCGCTCCTTCACCTTTGCCAGGTCATAATGGGACTCCTGCTGAGGTCTCCAGGCAGTTGCACTGTCCTGAGCAAGCCCTAGAGAACAGGCATTGCATGCTGCTGTGGAAAGCAGGCCCAACACCGGAGTTTTTCTTTTTTTTTTCTGCCAGTCCTGGGCTTGGATTCAGGGCCTGAGCACTGCCCCTGGCTTCTGTTTTTGCTCAAGGCTAGCACTCTGCCACTTGAGCCACAGCGCGGCTTCTAGCGTTTTCTTTTTCTTTTTTTTTTTTTTTTTGGGCCAGTCCTGGGCCTTGGACTCAGGGCCTGAGCACTGTCCCTGGCTTCTTCCCGCTCAAGGCTAGCACTCCGCCACTTGAGCCACAGCGCCACTTCTGGCCGTTTTCTGTATATGTGGTGCTGGGGAATCGAACCTAGGGCCTTGTGTATCCGAGGCAGGCACTCTTGCCACTAGGCTATATCCCCAGCCCTAGCGTTTTCTATATATTAGGTACTGAGGAACCCAGGGTTTCACGTATGCGAGGCAAGCCCTCCACTACTAGCCCTGGCCGCAGGGCTTTAATTTTTATAATATTTACAGTGTTACCAATGATCTTACCACTAATGTTCAAATAATGAATATAAAAGAGTATCCAAAAACATGATCTTTTTTTTGGTCGGGGGGAGCAGTCCTGGGGCTTGGACTCAGGGCCTGAGCACTGTCCCTAGCTTCTTTTTTTGCTCAAGGCTAGCACTCTGCCACTTGAGCCACAGCGCCACTTCTGGCCGTTTTCTGTATATGTGGTGCTGGGGAACTGAACCCAGGGCTTCATGTATATGAGGCAAGCACTCTTCCCACTAGGCCATATCCCCAGACCCATGATCTATTTTTATATACTAAAATATGTGTTATAAAGAAGTATTTGCAATCCATAGAATTCTCTGTGTAATAGAAATATTAATGTCTTAGATTGACTCTTGAAGGTGGAGTTTTATTCCTATGAAGGACATACAGTACTTCAGCTTATCTCTACTGAAATGTTGTTGTTGTTGTTGTTGTTTTAAAAAAAAAAAAGCTGTTTGCCTAGCTGTGTAGGATATTTTTAGTGAAGAGCATTCTAGCCTCCCAGTATGATACGCATTAAAAAAAAAATCAGCGGACTGGGAATATGGCAGAGTGGCAAGAGAGCTTGCCTCACATACGTGAAACCCTGGGGTCGATTCCCCAGCCCCACATATATAGAATATGGCCAGAAGTGGCGCTGTGGCTCAAGGAGTAGAGTGCAAGCCTTGAGCAAAAGGAAGCCAGGGGCAATGCTCAGGCCCTGAATCCAAGCCCAGGACTGGCAGGAAAAAAAGAAAGGAAGGAAGGAAGGAAGGAAGGAAGGAAGGAAGGAAGGAAGGAAGGAAGGAAGGAAGGAAGGAAGGAAGGAAGGAAGGAAGGAAGGAAGGAAGGAAAGGAGGAAGGAAGGAAGGAAGGAAGGAAGGAAGGAAGGAAGGAAGGAAGGAAGGGAAGAAGGAAGTAAAGAAGGAATGAAGGAAGGAAGCAAGGAAGGAAGGAAGGAAGGAAGGAAAGGAAGGAAGGAAGGAAGGAAGGAAAGGAAAGAAAGGAAGGAAGGAAGGAAAGGAAGGAAGGAAAGGAAGGAAGGAAAGAAGGAAGGAAGGAAGGAAGGAAGGAAGGAAGGAAGGAAGGAAGGAGAGAGAAAAAGACAATCAGATATAGTCCATTTTTTTTTTTTGCCAGTCCTGGGGCTTGAACTCAAGGCCTGAGCACTGTCCCTGGCTTCTTCTAGCTCAAGGCTAGCACTCTGCCACTCGAGCCACAGCGCCCCCTCTGGACATTTTCTGTATATGTGGTGCTGGGGATTCGAACCCGGGGCTTCAAGTATACGAGGCAAGCGCTCTTGCCACTAGGCCATATCCCCAGCCCGATATAGTCCATTTTTAATAAATGAAAAATTACAAAATAACCAAAGCAATTAACATAAACAGCTTCCCATTACAGTTCCCTGCATGTTTACCCTCTCTTGTAGACACACATCTTCAGTTTCCATCTGACCACACTGTGTCTACTGAACTAGGCACCAACTTGTTAGTGCTAAGCTAGTTTCTTCTCCAAGTACAGCTTCGCCTTTACTTATGCTGCTCCCTATAGGAATACAGGTTCTTCCCTTGGGACCCATGTGGAATCCAAGTGGACAGTCAATCCAAAGCCCCACTGCTCTCAAAGATGACATCTTAGCTCATACAAATACCTCACTTGGCTACTCACCTAATCTCACATGTACACACACATAATCTAAAAAAAAAAAAAAAAAAAAAAAAAAATCTGTTCTTATTTGGGAGATTTTCTATGCAAAATTGTGGAAAAAACAAAAAACTTAGGCGCTGGTGGCTCACACCTGTAATCCTAACTACTCAGAAGGCTGAGATTTGAGGATTGGTTTGAAGCTACCCTAGGCAGGAAAGGCCTCCAGACTCTTATCTCCAATTAACCAGTCAAAAAAGCCAGAGGTGGAGCCCTGGCTCAAAGTGATGGAGCACTGTCCTTGAGCAAAAGAGCTCAGGGACAGAGCCCAGGCCCTGAATTCAAGCCCCAGGACAGAAAAAAGAAAGAAATCTTAGCAATTACAGGAAAGTTCCCAATGTGAATACAACTGGCTCTCCCTAGTGTTCAATGTCCGCAACTGCCAAACTTTAACACTCAAAATTGCTATTAAAACACAGCTTCTAAAACTGCATTTGTTTATTACAACAATGTACAGAATAAAATAATATCAAAATTACTATGAATGTGAAAATGTGAAAAAGACTTATTCACTTCAAATATACATTTCTACTGCCTCTAAATTATCAAAATCTCGAAGAAACATGTAGGTGTAGGTAGCTAAAACATACAGAAAGACTACCATCAATAGAGCTTAATCAGAACTCATAAAAAGCAGAAAAAAAAATGGTTTATTCAAAACCCTAACCGCAGAGCTGGGGATATAGCCTAGTGGTAGAGTGTTTCTTTCATATACATGAAGCCCGGGGTTTGATTCTTCAGCACCACATATCTAGAAAAATCCAGAAGTGACTCTGTGGCTCAAGAGGTAGAGTGCTAGCCTGAACAAAAAGAATCCAAGAACAGCGCTCAGGCCTTGAGTTCGAGCCACAAGACTGGCAAAACAAAATCTAACGCTAGGGGCTGGGAATATGGCCTAGTGGGAAAGTGCTCACCATGCATACATGAAGCCCTGGGTTTGATTCCTCAGCACCACATATATAGAAAAAAGCTGGAAGTGGTGCTGTGGCTCAAGTGGTTTAGTGCTAGCCTAGAGCAGAAAGAAGCCAGCGACAATGCTCAGGCCTTGAGTTCAAGCACTGGAAATGGCAAAAAAATAAAATCTAACCTTAACCCTAAGCTCTAACCTTACCCAACCCCATTCGTAAAACCCTGCACCTTGTTTCATTCAGCACATCATAGCCCATTCTGGACTTCCAGAACCTCTGTTTCATAGAAATTAAGAGGTAGGTGCCCTAATTGGCAGGTTACCAACAGCTCAACAAAATTACTCCATTTTTTCATCAAGATGCCGCCTCTCATGTAAACAGTTTGGGATCACACAAGAACAAGAACAAGCTAATAGAGCTTAAAAATTGCCCTCCAAACATTGTTAGTCCCCAAAAAGGTGTCAATCCCCCTGAGGGCTCAGACTTAATAAAAATGGATGTAACTCACTTCCTTTGCTTTGGAAAACAAAATTGGGACATGTTCATCTTTGCCACTCCCCAGTGGGAGAGGTTTTCAATCATGTTATTTCTCATCTTTTGGCTGCTTTGACTGTAATGGGCCTCCCCTGTCATATAAAAACTGGTAACAGATCTGCTTATACTGCCACAAAGTTTACTGGTTTTTGCTCTACTTTTTGCATTGCCCATACCACAGGCAGTCCTTATCATCTCCAGGACCAAGCAATAGTTGAATGTGCCAATGGTATGAGAAAGTCACAATTGGAGAAAATAAAAGGGGGAGACCAGGACAAGAATTGCCCTTTCGTGGCTGGGAATATGGTCTAGTGGCAAGAGTGCTTGCCTCCCATACTTGAAGCCCTGGGTTCAATTCCCCAGTAGCACATATACAGAAAATGGCCAGAAGTGGCACTGTGGCTCAAGTGGCAGAGTGCTAGCCTTGAGCATAAGGAAACCAAGGACAGTGCTCAGGCCCCAAGTCCAAGGCCCAGGGCTGGCAATTTTTTTTTAAATTGCCCTTTCATCTTCCATGGTACTTCATTGGGCACTCTACTTTGGGGGGGGGGCATTCCTGGTGCTTGAACTCAGGGCCTGGACTATGTCCCTGAGCTTCTCTTGCTCAAACCTAGCACTCTGCCATTTGAACCACAGTGCGAACCCAGGGCTTCATGCATGCAAGGCAAACACTCTAACATAAGGCACATTCCCAGCCCAACATGTTTTTTAAATGTTCCTCCTGAAGGCTTGACTGCAGCTGAAAAGCATTGGAACAATAAGCCTCCAGATGTTGGTCCTATGGTCTTATGGAAGAATACTGGAGAGTGGATGGGACCAGATAGGTTGCTAGTGTGGGATCAAGGGTATGCTTGTATTTGGAGGCAAAACAACACAGGCGGATCTCCTCCAGATTGGTGAGACTCTATGGAGGAGGCAGTGCACAGCAAGCTGAAGAAAATGAGATTGACAGAGAACAGTCTGTAGAGGGAACCTTGGACAGAGAGAAACCAAGGACACCTGGAAGGTTGCAGGGTGCAGCAAGTTCAGGCAGTAAAATACCCTACTGTGGACCAAATTAAAAATCTGTGTGAGCCAGGCTCCAGTGGCTCACACCTGTAATCCTAACTACTCAGGATCTGAGAATCCTGGTTCAAAGCCAGCCTGAGCAGAAAAGTCAGTAAGACTCTTAGTCTACAATTAACCACCAGAAAACCAGAAGTGGTGCTGTGGCTCAAGTGGTAGAGTGCTAGCCTTGAGCTAAAGAGGTCAGGGACAGCACCCAAGCCCAGAGTTCAAGCCCCACAACTGACCAAGAAAAAAAAAGTTTGTGTGGTTTGGGAACGTGGTTTAGCGGTAGAGTAAAACAATAAGATAGCACTGCACATCCCATAACAGGTAAAAAAAAAATTTTACATTTTAAGAAGCAAAATTTAATTATGCTTGTTAAGTAAGACTTCCTAAGAATTCCAAATACAAATAATAGAAAGACCATTCAACAAATAAATAAGACTAAAAGCTGGTTCTTTGAGAAAATAAACAAAATTGACAGACCCCTTGCAAGACTTACCAAAAAAAGAAGAGAAGAGACTCATATACATAAAATCAAGGACTACACCGGAAAAATTACAAGTACACACGATATTCAAACAATCATAAGGAGCTATTTCCAAAACCTCTACTCAGCAAAAAACAATAATTTTACAGAAATGGATCGATTCTTAGAGAAGTACAAACTGCCCAAACTAAACCAAGAAGAAATAAATCAACTAAATAAACCAATAACTTACAGTGAGATACAGGAGGTAATCAAGAACCTCCCTACTAAGAAAAGCCCAGGCCCAGATGGATTCACCAACGAATTCTACAAAACCTTTAGTGAGGAGCTAATACCAATACTCCTCAAACTCTTCCGCAAAATAGAAACAGAGGGAGAAATCCCAAACTCATTCTACAAAGCTAATATCATACTCATTCCCAAACCAGGCAAAGACCCAACAAAAAAAGAGAACTACAGACCAATATCACTAATAAACACAGACACAAAGCTCCTCAATAAAATATTAGCTAACAGGATCCAGAAACTGATCAAAAAAATCATACAACATGACCAAGTAGGCTTCATCCCACAGTCACAAGGATGGTTCAACATCCGTAAATCAATCAACGTAATTCACCACATAAACAGATCTAAAAATAAGAATGACATTGTTATCTCAGTCGATGCCCAAAAAGCCTTTGACAAAATACAACATCCATACCTATTAAAAGCTTTGGAGAGAACAGGAATAGATGGAACATTCCTCAAAACAATAAAAGCCATATACAATAGACCAACTGCTAATATCATATTAAATGGAGAGAAACTTAAATCATTCCCCCTAAACTCAGGAACAAGACAAGGATGCCCACTCTCCCCACTTCTGTTCAACATAGTGCTGGAATCCCTAGCCATAGCAATAAGGCAAGAGGAGGACATCAAAGGGATCCACATCGGCAAGGAAGAAATCAAGTTATCCCTATTTGCAGACGACATGATCTTATATCTGAAGGACCCAAAAAACTCAGTACCCAAACTCCTAACCTAATAAACCAATTTGGCAAAGTAGCAGGATACAAAATCAATCTACAAAAGTCAGCAGCTTTTCTGTACACCAGCAATAGACAAACAGAAAAGGAAATTATGGAAACAATTCCATTTACAGTAGCCAAAAAAAAAAAGAATAAAGTACCTAGGGATCAACTTAACCAAGGACATGATAGACCTATTTAATGAAAACTACAAAAATCTAATAAGGGAAATCAAAGAAGACACAAGGAGATGGAAAGACCTCCCATGCTCATGGGTAGGCAGAATCAATATAGTGAAAATGGCCAAATTGCCCAAATTGTTATACAAATTCAATGCAATACCTATCAAAATCCCAGCCACATTCTTCACTGAAATAGAGAAACCAATCCATAAATTCATATGGAACAGCAAAAAACCTAGAATAGCCAAAGCAATTCTAGGCAAAAAAAGCAGTGCAAGAGGTATCACAATACCAGACTTCAAGCTCTACTACAAGGCCATCATAACAAAAACAGCATGGTATTGGTATAAAAACAGATCGGAAGACCAATGGATTAGAACTGAAGACCCAGAAATAAAACCGCATTCTTACACCCAACTGATATTCGACAAAGGAGCTAAAGACATACAATGGAATAAACATAGCCTCTGCAACTACTGTGCTACTTTCTGCTTGAGAACAAACTTGATGTTCTTGTATGCAATGGCCACCAGGTAGGTGCTCACAAGAGTCATTACACTATAGAGAACGGCAGACTGAATGAGATCCATGTGCCACTTTCGCCAATACAACCAGATGGGGATGGCCTATACGATGAAGGCCTTCCCGAAAAAGAGCGTCTAGGACAAGGCTGAGAGGTTGCAGATGAAGTCCTGCAGGAGCAGGTCCTCCCCCGACTGCTACTTGGCGCCGCCCTTGGGAGCCATGGCTACAGTGGGATGCCTGGAACCAGAGAGCAGCAGGGACTGGGGGCAAGGGAGAGCACTGGGCGATGGCAGGCGGTGACGGTGACCGGTAAATCTTCTTGAATGCAATATCAACTGATGTGGAGATGTAAAACCCCAGAAACTTTATACCATGTAGAACTCCTCTTTGAAGCTTGTTGCTTTATTACTTTTCCTTTCACTTCTTTCATTTTGTTTTTGGCCAGTCCTGGGCCGTCAACTCAGGGCCTGAGCACTGTCCCTGGCTTCTTTTTTGCTCAAGGCTAGCACTCTGCCACTTGAGCCACAGCGCCACTTCTGGCCATTTTCTGTATATGTGGTGCTGAGGAATCGAACCCAGGGCCTCATGTATACGAGGCAAGCACCCTTGAGCCACTAGGCCATATTCCCAGCCCCCTTTCACTTCTTTCATTTCAATTTAAAAATAAGCAATATCTGCGTTAGAAAAACAATTGGGGGATTCCCAATCATACTAAGCTTTCACGGATGCCTGAAAGAGGATATGCTTTGTACACAGAAGAGCCAATTTATAGTGCCACTACTTCACCCCCGGAGAAGCTAGGGTTTACAGGCATCAGCATGAGTGCCTACCAAAAATAAATAAATAAAGTTCACCACTTGAACAAAACAATTCAATGGTTTACTCCAAACTTAAATATGATGTGCCTGTAACTCAATGTACTCTTAGGAATTTAGACAGGTGCTTTGAAAATGTATGTCTAAATAATAGCATGAACTAACTGTAAGCACTAACCCAGAAACCACAGACACAGTCACCTAGGAAGAAAGCACTTTAGTGTAAGCCTAAACTGACAGGCTAGCTCTCCCAGGATAGAGGAGTGGCAGCCTGCTCTCAGGCAGGGAGGTCATTAGGATTACCAGGGAGGCTGAAGGCAGGAGAAGGAGCTGGGAGGAGGAAATCTCTTGTGGCCACAGCTGGACACTGTGTATCAGGCAGCCAGGGCAGGACATTCTATAGCTGGCTTGTAGCCAGGGAAAACATCCTATAGCTGGCTCCTAGCCGGGACCAGACGTTCTCTAGCTGAGCACTAGGAGGAGGCGCGGGAAGGGGCTGGGCATCCTGACTGGCAGCAACATGTTCCTGACGCAGGTGGGGATGGGGGTGCATGCAGGTTGGGTGGGAAGGGGCGACTGTGGCCGGGCCAGGCCTGTGGATGACCCAGGAGGAAGGCTGTCGACCTAAAAACACGCAGTTACACCCGCTCCATCCAAAACGGCCGGACGCCATATGGAGTACCTCCATCCTCCGACAGGTGAGCACATTGACATAACAAGGCATCCACTCGACCCACACCGGCGTCCCCAAGACCCAGGGCCTCTACACGAGGCCGCACAGCACCCGGGGCGTGAGTTCGGGGCCAGTCCCGCTCCACACAAGGCGCCCCACAGGGGAACGGGGCCGGCTGACGGCGGCGGAGCCTCGCCCTGGGACTCGAGAGAGCACGGCAGAGGAGGGGGCTCCTCCGGCCGGGAGCGGGATGAGGCACCAGGCGAGGCCCATGTCGCAGGAGGGCAGCCGCTGCCACAGAACCCTGCGCACGCCGAGGAGGAACGCTCGCGACCTACCCCGCCACTGGGAGGCGCGGAAGCGCAGCCGGAAGGCACCGCTGCGGGCGCTCCCGCCCTCCCCCGGCCAGCGCCAACGGCCGGCAAGGGTGAGGACCAGGGGCTCCGGAACCCAGGCCGGTGAGGGAGGGACTGGGAATGGGGGGGCGGAGCCTCGGCGGGTACAAAGGATTCTGGGAGATGGAGTCCGTTCGGGACGACGAAGGCGGAGTGCGCATGCTCCAGAGCAGAGGAGGCGCCCGGAGCTCCGCGGTGAGGGCGGGGCTTCATGTTCCGGAGTGAGGGCCTGGGAAGCAGGCTGGCGTGGACGTGGGCGTTCCGGGCGCCTCAACTTGCCGGCCGGGCTCTGGGCTGGCGTGGGGTTTGGGGTCCAGCCGCCGGCTGCCACGGTGCTGCCGGGGCTTCCCTGGGCAGCCCAGAGCAGAAGCAGCCGCCTCGGCTTCTGGCAAGTGGGTTTCCGGATACCTCGCAGGTTCGAGCCCTGCCGCCGGGCCGGCGGTGACCCGAGCGTTCCGTGGGGCTGACACCAACCGGAGGCGCGGAGGTCAGGCCGCGCTGGCAGGGGAAGCCAACCACGGGGCTTCGTGCAGGCTGGGGCCGCGCCCCGAACTCGGAGGTGGGGCAGGAGCTTCGCTGACCAGGGGGAGCTCCGCCTGGTCTGCACGTGGAGAAACTGAGATTCAGAGCTTCCGCCACCTGGACGGGGCGGGATCCACAAGGACCTTCCTGTGGGACTCCTGGTCCACCGAAGGTCCCACATCGCCTCCCACCCCGCGGTCCCCAAATCTCGGGGCTGATGGCTTCAGTGATGGGGCTGAGACAGGGAAGGAGGCTGCCTGGGAGCTGGTCCACGGGTGACTATTGCACAGGGTGGCTGAGGGAGCACTAGGCGGGCTGAGGCGGCCCCTGAGGACCAACCAGATCAGGAGCGAGTGCTGTTGGGGAAGGAGAGGAGAAATCTGAGAGATGTCTGTGGGGTGAGGGAATAGGTAGCCATGCTGCTGATGTCAAGGCAGGAGGTGGCTTCCACTAGCTGGAGGGAGAAGGTGGAGAGCAAGATGTGGGGTAGAGATGTTTCTAGGCCTCCGAGGCAGCCTGTCCTAGAGACACTGCGCAGGCCCGGCCACAGAGGTCAGGGAGCCAGGCATGGTGGCAAACACCTGTTATCACAGCACTCAGGAGGAAAAGGAAGGAGAATAGGGCCAGTAAAAGAGGAGACTCAACCAGGACTTACAGACCTGCAGGCCCGGGATAGTGCCTGCCTGTCTGCACCTGTTTGGTCATCTGCCTTTGACCGCAAACAGGATGGAACAGCAGAGCATATAATAGATATCGAGGGTGGGAATGTGGACACGTTGCAAGAGTGCTCGCCTAGTACACGTGAAGTCCTAGGTTCAACTCCTCAGCACCACATAGACACAAAAGGCCAGAAGTCTCAAGTGGTAGAGTGCTAGCCTTGAGCAAAAAGCCAGGGACAGTGCTCAGGCCCTGAGTCCAAGCCCCAGGACTGGAAAAACAAATAAATACATAATAGATATCCATAAGCATTCACCGATCCTTCATTATTACTTGAGTAGCCTCATACTATTCCTGCCTAGAGACAGGCACTGGCCTCCCAGATCTGACCTTGTACTCCCGATGGGAACTACTGTGCTGGGCTTCCCTGGCCATGAACCTCCAGAAGCTGTCTGTGGTGATGAAGCTGGAAAACTATGAGGAAGGAGTAGGGAGCCATCCTGTGGGACCTGAAGATGCACACCTCCAATTCTGGTGCTTCCGCTAGGAAGAGGGAACAGAACCCCAAGAGGCACTAGCCTGGCTTCATGAGCTGTGTCACCAATGGCTACAGCCAGACGTGTCCTCCAAGGACCAGATTGGAACTCTTAGTTCCTGGGTGCACTGCTCCCCTGAGATTCAAGCTCCAATACAAGGACAACATCCAGACAGCCCTGAAGAGGCTGCTGCCTTCCTTGCCAGGCTACACAGAGAGCTGGGCTAGCCTCAGAAATGGGTGAGTTAATGGACCTGAATGGATCTCAGGACTGGAGCACCATCCAGCTGTCTTCTGCCCTGGGGAGTGCTGTACCTGGACAGAAACACCCTCTTCTGCCTACATGGTGCATATGTGGTGAGCACCTATAACAGGGATCCTCTGTGAGGCTCCTCAGGACAAGGAGGATTCTTGCAAGTTCATCCCTACACCACCTGGAATTATGTTGACACATGGGCCACAGGCTAGCAGAGAGGAAGGGTAACAAGTAGACGTGCACCAACAAGTGGGCCTTTTCTCCCTGCTTGGGGCCTAGGGGAAGGAAGAGTTTAGAGGGTCTAGTCAGAAGGTGTTGGCCAGGTAGACTTTGGGGTTCTGGAGTGGGTGCTCAAGACCTTGACTGTACCCAGCATCACTCTCAACTTGGTGGGGGCATCTCCCCAGGTCACAATCCAGGTTGAGGGCTGGGAGGTCCTATCAGAAAAGACAGAGCCCTCCAGCTTTCAGCAGGGAGCTCAAACTAAGCCTCAAAATCCAGAACCTGGGGCTGAGACACAACTCGGGCACTTGCCTCTCCATCTTCACATGAAAGAGGAGCCAGAGGTTAGGAGGATTCAGGTGAGGCCAGGCAGAGTGGACAAGACCTAACCTCACTAGGTGGACCAGAGGAGCTCCCTATGAGCAGTCCGAATTCCACTGGGCCAGGCCTTGTTAGAGGAAAGCACTCCTATCAGTCTCAATCGCTGTCCCTTATGAGGAAAGCCTGGCTAACACAACCACATTGCCATAGCTCTGCACAAGCATGGAGGGGGCTTTTCCCTGAGTGGACCATGTACAACTTGTGGTGATGTCCACTAAAGGTAAATCCCCTGGTAGCTGGGAAGCAGGCTAAGGAAAGACCACATAGTGCTGAAAGCTTGCTCTTCATACTTAACTCCCAGCCAGAGTACCTGAGCCTGCCACCCACAGTGGGTCATAATCTACTCTCCCACAAGCCCATGTCGAGGTCTTCCCAGCCTAGATCTGACATTTGGCACAACATTGGGAAGGCCAGCATGGTGGGACCTCCCTTGGGCTACCTGATGGTATTCTTTCCCTGTAGAGCTCCTGGAGTCTGGGCCGCTTCCTATTACCCAAGAGGTGGCAGCCCTCCTCCCACCTAAAGAGCAACTCTGTCCCGGGAGGCCGTTTGGTGTGTCACTCAAGCCCCTCACTGATCCCTGCCAGTATAGTGAGCACTGTGGGCTATGGGACAGCGCTGA
Source organism: Perognathus longimembris pacificus (assembly GCF_023159225.1). Classification (NCBI taxonomy): domain Eukaryota; kingdom Metazoa; phylum Chordata; class Mammalia; order Rodentia; family Heteromyidae; genus Perognathus; species Perognathus longimembris. The sequence goes on along the minus strand of NW_025959907.1, from coordinate 51,306 downwards.
ACCAGACCTCTCCTCACAGCAGGACTGGGCCTGAGGGCCCTCCATGTCCTGAGCTCCCAGGGGACCTGTGGCAGGAGAAAATGGAGCACCTCTTCTCCCCAGGTGAGTCACAATGGCACGGTGGAGCCAAGCCCTTCTTATAGTCCACTGTGCCCATCAGCACTGGTACTGGAACTACCCATGACGCCTTCACTCTAGCATGCCCCAGGTACCCATTTTGGAAGACACACGTCCAACATGCTAGGAAAGTTCTGCCCTCCTGGCTCCTCTTCTCACAATGTCAGAACACCTCGAGAGCAAAGCCTATGTTTTGCACACTTAAATCCCTCTTGCAAACATCCTGCATGGCCTCTTGACACTTGTGTGGATCCTTCTGGTTCAGTATCAAGAGTGGGGAGGTGAGGACCTTGTGAGAAAAACAGCTCAGTGCATAGAGCAGGAGGGGCTCTAACACAATGCAGGTATCCAATAAGGAAAGGCCAGGAGAGCGTAATATTGGGACACAACCGCAATATCGGTAGATACGGTACATATGGATGGAATCATGACAGGTTCTTCCTAGACAGATGGTGGCCAGACTGTCCTTACCAGAACGAGCGAGGAACCTTGAACATTGTACTTGGCCTTTTTGTCCTATTATGACTGAGACTTGAGTGTACTCTATGTGCTAAAGGACATTGGACTTCTGGTTTTCTTTATCCCTGCACCTGCTACTGTGTGGCTATTCTTTTCCTTGTGTACTAGGAGGAAGGAATGGCTGCCATGTTACAGGTGAGCACAAAGTCAAGTCGAATGAAATCTATCAAATAGGGAACTTGTCACAGGCAAATTTCTCAGGCATGGCCAGCTGTACCTGAAGGTGGCTTTTGTGAGCAGGTGGGTAAAAAAAAACAGGGCCAAAACCATCCAAGGACTGAGAATGTGGCTTAGCGATACAGTGCTTGCCTAGCATGCATGCCTGAAACCCTGGTTTGGATTCCTCCGCAGCACAGAAATAGAAAAAGCCGGAAGTATTGCTGGGGGTCAGATGGTGGAGTGTAATCCTTGAGCCAAAAGCCAGGGACAGTGCCTAGGCCCTGAGTTCATAAGCCCCCAATTTGGCAAAAAAAAAAAAAAAAAAATACGAAAACATCTGATTCTCATTTACTATCTCTGTCTTCCTCCCTCAATCCCTCCCTCCTTCCCTCCCTCCCTCCCTCCCTCACTCCCTCTCTCTTTCTGTCTCCCTCTTCTTCACTTTTTCTTCTTTTTAGTTTTTTGCCAGTCCTGGGGCTTGAACTCAGTGCTTGAGCACTGTACCTGGCTTCATTTCTTCAAGGCTAGCACTCTAACACTTGAGCCACAGCACCACTTGTGGCTTTGTCTGTATATGTGGTGCTGAGGAATCAAAAGCCAGGGCTTCATGTATGCAAGGCGAGCACACTACCAATAGGCCATATTCCCAGCCCCTATTTTCAAGCACTTTTAAGCAAACGTACTTCAAGTAAAAAGAAAGAAAGGACATACGAATATCTAAGTATCAGTTGTATAAATGAGCTAATTCTCAGCCTCTCCAAAGGCCAAAGTACCTTAAATATTCATTAGATTTATTGGAAAGAACAGGAAAATATCAAGGCTTTAATTTTCTTTCTTTTTGCCGGTGCTCGGGCTTGAAATCAGGGCCTGAGCACTGTCCCTGGCTTCTTTTTGCTCCAGGCTAGCACTCTGCCACTTGAGCCACAGCGACACTTCTGGTGTTTTCTATATATGTGGTACTGAGGAATCAAACCCAGGGCATCCCATATGTGAGGCAAGCAGTCCACCACTAGGCCCCAGGGCTTTAATATTTATAATATTTACAGTGTTACAAATGATCTTACAACTAGTGTTCAAATAATCAATATACAAATTTATCCAAACATGATCTATTTTTATATCCTAAAATATGTGTTATAAAGAAGTATTTTTTAAGTACTTGTAATTCACATATGCCCTAGAAAAATTGGCAATCCATGGAGTTATCTGTGTAATAGAAATATTAATGTCTTAGATTGACTCTTTTTTTTTTTTTTGGCCAGTTCTGGGCCTTGGACTCAGGGCCTGAGCACCTTCCCTGGCTTCTTCCTGCTCAAGGCGTGCTAGCACTCTGCCACAGCGCCCCTTCTGGCCGTTTTCCATGTATGTGGTGCTAGGGAATCAAACCGAGAGCTTCATGTGTAGGAGGCAAGCACTCTTGCCACTAGGCCATATTCCCAGCCCTAGATTGACTCTTGAAGGTGGAGTTTTATTCCTATGAAGGACATATAGTACTTCAGCTTATCTCTACTGAAACATTGTTTTAAAGAAAAAAAGCTGTTTGTATAGCTGTGTAGGATATTTTTAGTGAAGAGCATTCTAGCTTCCCAGTATGATACATGTTTAAAAAGAACATCAGGGGACTGGGAATATAGCCCAGTGGCAAGAGAGCTTGCCTCACATACATGAAACCCTGGGGTTGATTCCCCAGCCCCACATATACAGAAAATGGCCAGAAGTGGCGCTGTGGCGCAAGGAGTAGAGTGCTAGCCTTGAGCAAAACGAACCCAGGGATAGTGCTCAGGCCCTGAATCCAAGGCCCAGGACTGGTTTAAAAAAAAAAAAAAAAAAAAGAACATCAGATGTAGCTAGAAATTTAATGGAAATTTTCAAAAATAACCAAAGCAATTAACAAACAGCTGCAAGTTGTTCCCATTATAGTTCCTTGCATTTTTACCCTCTCTTGTAGACACACATCTCCAGTTTCCATCTGACCACACTGTGTCTACTGAACTAGGCACCAACTTGTTAGTGCTGGGTTTAGTTTCTTCTCCCAGTACAGCTTCGCCTTTACTTATGCTGCTCCCTATAGGAAAATAGGTTCTTCCCTTGGGACCCATGTGGACTCCAAGTGGACAGTCATTCCAAAGCCCCAGTGCTCTCAAAGCTGACATCTCAGCTCAAACAAATGCCTCACTTGGCTATTCACCAAATCTCACATGTATTTAGTGTTGTTAAAAAGGCGTAGGTACCTTGAAATTCATAGGGATGACTCTATTATCCATATCAGCACTTCGGGGAGGGAATGGAAGAGAATGACAAATTTTCAGTAAAGTACTGTCAGCGTATGATTACGAGATAGATTCTATTACATGTTTTTTAAATTATAAATATAATAAGCTTTTGCTTTCTAAAACGAAAGGAAAGATGTTCAACTTAAATTTCCTATGGTAATCTTTCATGTGAGCTGTTACAGTAATATATTTGAATATGTACTATACTTACAGAGTACATAAACACTACCAGGCAACAATGAAGAATGACATATTCAGTAGCAGGTCAGGAAATCATTGCTCATGTTAACAGTTTAATGCTATAATTTTGAAGACAGAAAGCTTTTCAATACCAAAGGAAAGATCATCAGGCTTCATGTTACAAACTCAGATCTTTTAGGAATTCTCTGTGTACCTGTTGCCCTTATGACCAAAGTTATACAAGTGTCCAAAGGTAAAGCTATGTTACCAGTGGGGAATAAAGAACAAGAGCAGCTATAACCTTGTAACTGAAGACATCGCTGGATATACCATACCTTAAAGGTAATGCAATCCAGATTCTTGACATCTTCATAACCTTGTTGGCATTCTGATGCCATGGGTTGATTCTCTGAGGAACTCTCATACGGAGACATTTCTTTCTAAGATGCTTTATATTTACGTTTGTCTTCTTTGAAACAAAGTTCATACACTTGATGGTATTACTTCCGTAGTCCACGCATTCGGGACCAGTGCACTAACAGCAGGGGCTATGAAAACAGCGGTACTTGGATGCTCCCATGGACTCACAGGATATTTTCCACTGATGTATGGACATGCGGTCATCAGAATAGACCACGGTTCACAGGTGCTCTTTGTCACTGGAATAAGCGGCCTTGATCATTATTGCTAGGAACAGACACATTTGGGTGATGAGGCTGGTTCACGGTTTCTAAAATAGAAACCAGGTTCTCCTGATGTGAAAGTTTTTCTGACCTTCCTGCAAAGAGTTGCCTCCTGCCGGCCCCACAGGGGGTGATGCGGAGTTGTGGTTTTGTTTTGTTTCTTTTGTGTTTTTTTTTTCTTTTTTGGTATTTTTTTTCTTTTTTTGTGGCAATGCGGAGTTGGGGTTTTGTTTTTTGTGTTTTTTTTTCTTTTTTTTTTTTTTTTTTGTTTCTTTTTTGTGGCAAGGCAGAGTTGGGGTTTTGTTTTGTTTCTTTTGTGGTTTTTTTTCTTTTTTGGTTTTTTGGGGGGGTTAGTTTCTTTTTTTTCTTTTCTTTTTTTTTTTTTTTTTGGTTTTTTGTTTTTTGTTTTTAACATTCTAATAGGCAAGGCTGCCATATTTCACTTAAAATAGGATTGTGGAGGAAGGATTCAGAGGGTTTCAGAATTGGAGGTGAATGTAGGGGAGTTGTGGCCTGGACCACAGTAGGTTTGTGGTAATTAGCCCTGGTTCAGCCAGACCAAGGTGATATTAAGGGTTTTGGCCCCTTCTCTACGTGGGAGGCAGACTGAAGCGCACTCTATGCTTCTTCTTTGTCCTCGGGGGAAAGGTCTTCTGGATTGGCTGGGAGCCGCCACTGCAAGGGAAGGCAGTGTTGTGTGAATGGTGGCACTAGAGAGGTTCTTGGAGTGCAAGCCCCAAGCACAGTCCAAGCTCCCACTCCCCAGTACCCTGCTAGCACTTGGCTCCAGTCCAACTCTTTGCAATCACTGCTTTCTTTAATCTGACCCATTCTCAGGGATGGATCCCAGAGACTTGGTAGGGGAAGACAGTGAGGCCCAGAGAGCTGAGCCTCTGAGCCCAACAACAGGGCTGCTGTCACCTGGGCCAAGTCAGCCCCAGCCTGTGGGGCCAGCGGGTTGCCCAGCCCCCCATCTGGCCTGGTCCCTGACTGCCAGGGCCCATCCACTTACTTCTTGCCAGCGTTGCCAATACGTGAGTACTTCTTCCTTGGAGAGCCAGTCGGACTACAGGGCTCCAGGTCATAGGACAGCTCATAGCTAAGACAAATGAGCCGGTGAGGAGACCAAGTGCTGTGTACAGCTCCCTGCCTGAATTGACCTGGGCGTTGGAGCTTGGTGGCCCACCTGCTATTACGCCCTCCAGAATGTCAGTCCCATCCCCCTCACCCAGGTAACACAACTCAGTCCCCGTGGACCCCCTCGTAGGCACAGCCCCTCCCCCTACCCCAGAGAGTGGCAACCTACCTGGCAACCCTGCCGAGCCGCTCCAGGCCCCTGAACCACTCAGTAAAATGGTGGTCCACTGGAATATTATAAAAGCGGCAACTGTGTTGCAGCTCTTTCATCTGCTCCAGGATCTCGTTTTCCTGCCCATGGACAGCACAAGGGCAGTGACAGGGCTGGGCTGGCCAGGGCTGGGCTAGGCTGTCTTGGAAGGGACCCAGCTCCTCTGCCTGCTCTGGCAACCCAACCTCCACTGAGCCTCCCAAGGCTGCTGGGGACCTCACAGCCATGTCCTCACACTCCATCCTGCCAGCGGGGAATCTCCTGGGTGCCACCTCACACCCCACCCTGCCTGGAGTAGCACTTCTTTCTACTGCCATTGCCCCCAGGAGGAAAGAGCAGAGGGGCAGGCCTGACTGCACCACCCTGCTGGCCCCCACCGGCCCTGTCCTATCTGGACAGCTACCACTCACCTTGATCAATTTCTTCTCTTCGCTTCTCTCCTAGAAGGCAGAGGGCATTGCAGTTAGAATGGGGACCTTCTACCCTTAGGACCTCTGAGCTGGGCCTCCTCTAGCCACAGGATCCCATGTGCATGCACAGAAAGAGGACCAACTTGCAGAGGGCAGGGCTGGGGACCCAGTGTGCAGTCAGGTGCAGGCAGTGTGAGGACTGACCCTTCTGTGCTAGGATGGGCATTGTGGCTTCAGGGGAAAAGGCCTGGCTTGGGCCACAGGTTGGTTGTCTTAGGAAATCTGCTTCCAGGTGGGCCCCCAGATCCTCCCTTATGAGACTTGAAGTCCCAGCTGGGCTCTGTGTCCACAGCACAGGGGTCAGGTGGCTGTGGGCGGCACCTGCTCCCAGGGGCATTGTGCTCAGCTCAGAGGACGGCCTTGAGGCCACCAGCAGTGACAGAGCTCAGGAAGCCAGCTCTATGTGGCCAGCTAGGTCCTGGCTACTCACATCCTTGATGTTCTCGTAGTCCAGCTGAATCAGGCTGAAGTCCTTCAGGATGATTCTCAGATAGGGAATGATGCCCTTGCTCATCGCCTGTAGGATTGGCAGGGTGATGGTCAGAGCCCAGGGCCCACCCCTCCCCAATGCCAGCGGACTTCTCAGACAGCCTTCATCTGCACAGGGCCTCCCACAGCACGGGGTCCTGGGGAACCTGTGAGCCCTTTGTCCACAGGCCCTACCTGCTACATGCAACTCCAAACAGTACAGGTCCAGCTCTAGGCTGTTGTATGCAGAGCCCTGTTGGGGTTCAGCTTTGGCCTTGAGGGGGAAGGGCAGAGGAGAGCACTCCCGAGACGCCGCCCTTCCCCCAGCCCTGGGGGAATGTGGAAGCCTGCCACAATTCTCTGGGTCCGGAACCAGAAGAACTGGCTTTGCGACCAGCCCCCCAACTTTCTCGCCAGACCATGTGCTCCCCATTCTCGCGGGCTTTGCCCATGGGGTGGTGCTATGCAGGAGACGTTAGCTCATGAGGGGGTCTTATGACAAGCTCGCCAGCCTATCGCCAGCTCTTGGTCAATCACCCCTTTTCTCGTCACCTCTACTATATCAACTGTTAGCCACTCCCTTATTAAATCAGATTTGCTCTTGAAGCATCTCTGAGATCTGTCTGCGCCTGGCTTCCTTGGTGGGTAAGGAGGGAGGAAAAAAGCGATCTCGTACGGCCGCGTGCACCTGAGGTCTTTCCTGAGCCCCCTACTCCACTCTGGCCTTACCTGCGGGTCAGGTGCCAGGGGAGGTGACCCGAGCCCGGCAGAGCCCAAAGGGTAGTAGCCCACCTCTGCCCAGCAGCCTCCCTCTAGACTCTGCCAAGCCCTAGCTTTGCTGGCTCTACTTCCTCCTTCCCATCTGACAGATCACTGATCAGGGCTCCAATCGCCCATAGTGTGATCCTCCCTTCTGCTTGCTGCTCTTGGGCGTGAGCTCCAAGGCTAAAAGAGCTAGATAAAGCTAGCGTCTTCTTTGTGAGGCATCAAGGCCGAGGTCTCAGACACTCACCATCTTTTGAGACTGCCTTGGACCTTCATTGAGCAGCTTCTCCTTGGCAGCCAACTTGCCGGTCTCCTGCCGAGATGGAGCATGTTGTGAGTGAGGGCTCTGTCTTGTGCACCCTCCTAGTGCCAATGTGTTCCTTGTGCTATGCATTTGGCTGCTGTGCAGGGCCAACTTTTAACGGCCAAGCTGACCAATTCTAGCTCAGGCTTTGCCCCAGCACTCACAGCTGGGCATCTCCCCTGGACACCGGGCCTGCTGCCTGATTCCTCAACTGCACAGTCCACCTCCTGGCATTGAGGACTAGACAGGGTCCTCTACTGCCTGCCTCCAATGGTGCTGACCTGCCTAACATGCATGCGTGCGGGGGGGGGCGGGGGGGACGGTCATGCCTCCACAGAACTCTACAAGGTTCATCGCTTTCTCCTTTGGGGGGCAGCACAAAAGCCAACCAGGGTGGTTAGCCTTGGGAGCTGTTTAGCCTTTCCTATTTTGCAGGAGAAAACAGAAGGGAACAGAAGTCTGTTGGGCTGTCCTGTGGCTCAAGGCCTGTAGGGAAGGGGTCCATGAGTCTCTGAGCAGAGTGCACTCAGCTAGCATTTCTCTGCTTGTCAGGGTCCTTCCGGGAGGTGAGCACAAAGGGAGAGTGCCATGGCATTCCAGAATCCTTCCTGACCACAACATCCTGGCTCTCCTCGTCTGAGTAGGATGAGGTCCCTGACTCCTGCAATATCTTCCCGTGTCTCCGCAACCCAGGCCCATGGGCTGGGGCAGGATGCTCTCTCTACCTGTGTGCAGCTGGGACAGGAGCATCCCAGGGCCTACTTGTGCACATGAGCGTGTCCAGCGTGAGAGGGGATGTGCCTTCTGCTGCTCTTGAGTAGGAAGAGCTCCGGAAAGTCAGGAAAGAAGAACCAGGACTTTGTTCCTTTCTCACCTTTATCTTTGGGGGTTTGTTTTCCTAATCTGTTTTTCTTTTTCTTTTTTTTTTGGCCAGTCCTGGGGCTTGGACTCGGGGCCTGAGCACTGTCCCTGGCTTCTTCTAGCTCAAGGCTAGCACTCTGCCACTTGAGCCACAGTGCCACTTCTGGCCATTTTCTGTATATGTGGTGCTGGGGAATCGAACCCAAGGCCTCCTGTATACGAGGCAAGTACTCTTGCCACTACGCCATATCTCCAGCCCTCCTAATCTGTTTCGGTTGCCACTGCGAGACCTCAGGGTCTGGGTGTCCTTTGAAGGTTGAAGCTCCTAGTGGCTGGGCTACCACCTGAGCCACAGCTCCATTTCCCCTTTTGGGGGGCCATCTCCCAGTTTTCCTTGCCAGGGTAGATTGGAACAGCAATCCTCACATATCCTCTTGTCAGAGTTGGAGTTAGGTTGAGAGGCAAGAGTTAGCGGTGCTTGGCCAGCCTTGTTTGTCAAGGCCTTGGGCTGTGCACAGCCTCTGCTGTGTGCTGGGAACCTCTCAGCTGGGATCTGAGCATGAGCAGCATCAGCTCTGTGGATACATTCAGAGCCCTACAGCGCCTTTGGCGGCGCAAGGCTGCTCTGGGTGTTTGCACCCCAACCCAGGGGAGCCTTTTGCATTTGGCCAAGGGGCACCCCTGAAATGCTCCTATCACAGCAGGCCTCTTCTGAACAATGTGTGTAAACAATTAGAGGCAGGAGTCCGTGGAGGCATCCTGCACGCAAGCCAGCGTAATGTGGGGAAAGGCAGCCTTGTTTCTGGGGCCTATAGCACATCTGGCAACATGTGGGTGGGTAGAAGCAGTCCCCAGTCCTGGAGATCCTCTGCTTCACTGGACCACCCTGTGTTCCCCTTCTATCTCCCAACAAGTAAGGCCTCCTAGGACTCCAGGGCTCTTAACCTACACGACTGCCTATCAGTCAGCTCCTCCCTTGCCTTTCCCCCCAAGGGAAGGGCAACCATGTGGCCACACAGCTTCAGCATGAGTGCCCTCTCCACCTCTGCCCTCTGCCTTCCCCTCCTCATAGCATACCTTCAGTAGCAGCTCTCTGCTCTTGGAGTAGTTATTTTCAGGAGAGGTGATCTTGGCCAGCTTGTGGAATGTGAACAAGTCCTTCCTGCAGGAGCGACAGAGTGAAGGTGACAGTTGGGAAGGTGTGGGGGGAGGCAGTTGGACTCCATTTTGTATGGGCAGCAGGCCTCCCAAGGGGCAGCACCAGAGTGTCCAAAAGGCTTTCCCTGAGTGCCCGGACCCGTGTGCCATGAGCAGTTTCTTGTTCCTGGCAGAAAGCTGTGCTATCCCACTTCCACTAGTCAGTGCTGTTTCCTTTCAAAAAGACACAGATATGTGGCCACCTCAGAAAACCCGATAACCACGTGTCTGTGTGTCACTGGATTTACATGTGTTTGTGTGTGTGTGTGCATGCGCCTGCATTGAGTGGCCGAGCTTGCCAAGGACTGCCGAAGCTGTGCCTAGGCAGCAACTGTGCCATTCACATTCCCTGGCCTGGACTTTGGGGCCCCAGCTCAGTGAGGGTGCTATCTACCATGTGTACCCTTGGGGCATTTCCTGGTTTAATTGGATCTACCTGGAGACCTGTTGCCAGCAACTGTGCAGATGCCAGATGGATCTGCTCTGCAGGGCAGACATGATGGCGTGCAGTGAGGAGAAATTCTTCAGGACGCGGCAACCCTGGGGAGGAAGATTGTGTGAAATTTCCCTGGCACTGCCGCCACCGCTTACCCTGGACATGAGAGGGATGCTTGGAGTGGCAAGGCTTGACAGGGAGCTAGGGCCACCCAGGCAGCTTGTGGGGCTCCTCACTACAGGCTGAGGAGCAGGACAGTGGGAAGTGCCAGCCAGAGGTGACCTGGGACCGGCTGGCCCTGCCAAGCATGGGCCTGGCAAGGTGGGACTGTGCTCCACTGAGCACCTGAGCACAATTCCAAGATGCACAGGAAAGAGAGATTGGAAGGGACAGCGAGAGGCCAGAGGCCGCAGAGCTCATCCCCTACCTCAGCCACTTGGATCCAAAATTCCAGCAGACGAGCCCTGACTGAGGCTTTCATGCTGAGGTCCCCAAGACAGAGGGTTTTAACCAAGGACACGACGTTGTTAAAGTGTATCAAGATGGCCAGGATGCTGGGGGCCAAGTGCGGCTTGCCCTTTCTGTACCTCCGGGACCAGATGTAGACCCGGCACTGGTTGGGCTCTGCCTTCACAAAGAGCTCCTGTGGAGGAAGGCCAGGGTCACCAGGCTCTGTCACACAGCACCATGCCCAGGGCGAGGCCTGGGATCCCTGCCCCCACCTAAACACACACACACACACACACACACACACACACACACACACACACACAGCTATGGAACTCAGAGCAGGAAGGAGGACACTCCAGCCTCTGGGAGTTTCTGGCTCTGCTGTGCTGAACACCCAGCACACCAAGCCCCACAGGGACTCCAAGGGAACTAAGGTGGGAAGGAGACAGTGGTGTTTGCCCAAGTGTGCTCAGTCCTCCCAAATGCCTTCCTGACCCCAGAAAAAACTTCTTTCGCCCAGGCCAAGCCAGCACATGTCTGTGTCCAGGAACACTAGCATAGGTCCTACCACAAGAACTAGCGCCCTTTCCTGTCCCTGGCCTTGGCTCCCATCAGGTCCACTTCAGGTGCCTGCCAAGGGAGTAGGGTGACCACCAGCTCGTGGTCCTTTAGGCTGAGCTGTATCCTGCCTGCCTCTCTTTCTGCTCCACCGGTTGATTCCACACATTTCCTGGCAGGGGAGCAGGGCTCGCCTCTTTAGGGATTGCACTTAACCAAATGGTCCTAGACAGACAGGTGCCAGGTGTGCTGGGGCTGGGGCTGTGGCTGTGGCAAGAATCGTTGGGCTTCAGGGAAAGGAAGCTCGGGCCTGGGCAGCAGAGGGCACATGAAACCCAACCCCCCACATGCAGCCCTGTCCAGCCCCTCACCATATCCATCCTGGTGAGCTGCTCCGACATCCTATGGGGATCTGCAATCAGGGCAGGAGGTACCTTCTGGCCACACCCAGGCTCTCTGCTCACCACAGGACGGTAGAAAGATTCTTGGGCAGGAACTGCGGCCCAATCCAGCTCTGAATGCCCAGAAGCGGAGGGAGCCTGCTCCTTCGCCCTGGACAGGCAGTTATGGGACTCCTGCTGAGGTCTCCAGGCAGCTGCGCTGTCCTGAGCGAGCACTGGAGCACAGGTATTGCCTGCTGCTGTGGAAAGCAGGCCCAACACCGGAGTCGAGCTTCTCGGGCATTCCATCTCGGCCCCGGAGGCTGCTGTGTCCTCACGCCTGATATCTGAAACAATGGTGGAATCTGGCCCCATCTGAGCACTCCATGATGGTGTGTGGGAAATTGGGGCTCCTACAAGGAGGCGCACAATATATAGTGCTGCTCCAACACACAAAGCCAAAACAGGTGTTTGCACCAGAGACACCATCGCAGCCAGGGGCAGAGACACGTCCAGCTCTGCACTGGGGGCTGCGTCTCCGACACTGAATCCTGGAGCTGAGCTAGATTGTGGCTCCGCGGCAGGCCTGGAGGCTGGAGCTCCATCTACACTGTGCACCTGAGCCCAGGTGGCCGATGGCTCCAAGTCTGCGTGACATGCTTTAACTGTGACCACGGCAAGAACCATGGTCGGTACTCCAACCAGAAAGAGCACCACAGCTGGTGCTCCAAGAAGGTAGAACAACAGACCTACGGTGAGAAGCACCTCCAGTTCTGCACTGGAGTCTGGTTCTTTGAGACTGAGACGAGGAGACAAGGGAAAACTGGGCTCCTTGTCATCGCTACTTCCCATTGCTCCTTGAGCACTGTGCACCAGAGCCAAGCTGGTAGGTGACTCTGATTTGGCACAAGAATTGAGTGCTCTGAAAGCATGGAGCAGCAGCATGAGTACTCCCACAGCTGAGAGCAACAGATCGGGTCCTCCGGAGAGAAGCAGCGCCAGGGCCAGGATCAGGAACACTGGCAGCTCAGCACTAAAGGTCGGCTGGCTGCAAGGGAGCACGGGAGCCCAGCTGGCACACGGCTCCCTGTCGGCAGCACTCCATGCTGGAGCTCCATCAGCACCGGGGCCACGAGCCATGGGGGAAGCTGGCTCTCCTACACTCAACCCAGGAGCCCCAGAGCAGGAGGGCTCCAGCTCAGCACTGGCCGCCGCTGGTCCCTGGCCACTAAGCTCCGAAGCCCAAGTGGGGGATGATGACGCTTCCCCGTGGGCTGCTCCTGCCTCTTCAGGCCTTGGCAGCAGAGCCGGCGTGGCCCGTGGCTCTTCATCCACACATGCTGGTTGGGCTCCCAGAGGCCTGCAAGCCGGATTCAAGGCTGAAGGGGCCTCCGCTTGGGCAGCTGTCGGTGCTCCACCCAGCGTGCTGGGGGCCACCTTCAGACATGGAGCGGAATCCAGCTCGGGAGTCGGGGTCACAGCCACCAGTGGGGCTGCTGCCGGAGCTGCAGGAGGACACAAGATCTTCTCCACGACTGCTTTGTGGCCCAGTCTTTGAGGAGTCCCACAACACCCTCCACCCTGGGGTTTCCCAGCATGGCATCTTCCCCATATCCTAGTCAAGCTTCCTGGGCCCATGCTTGTCTTGCTTCTGGCCCAGGGATCCTTTGGGAGCCTGCTCCCTGGGGTACCCTGAACCATCTCCCCCTGCCCAACCCACGGCTCTGACGCAGGCTGCGCACCCACGGCCTCGCCCTGGATGGATTCCTGGATCCCCAACTGCGCCAGGAGATGGGAGACACCGCGCTCCAGCTCGGAGCCACACATATGGAGCCGCAGGTGAACAAGGAGGCGCTGGAGGCACGGATGCTGGGCAGCTTCTAAGAAGTCTTGTGGGCGGCGGTCCAGCCAGGTGTTTATGAGGCCCGAGATGGCACTGGAGGCACATGGGTGGCAAGCAGAGTCTCAAGAAAGGCCAGCACCTTCCATAGTCTTCTTCACCCCCCTATGTTGCTCAAAGTCCTGGCAGAGACCAGTATTTGCCAACATGAGCACCTTTGAGCTGTGCCACCAGTGCCAAGCCATCCCAGGCCAGGCCTGCAGACAAGCTGCAAGGAGCGCTGCCAGACCCACAGCTGGGAACAGCTCTGTCCTCTTCTGCAAGTTGCACCACCTTCTTGCTCTCTCCCCTGGGCCTCTACACACTAGACTCCAAGAAGGCTTGCTGTCTTGCCTGGCACGCACAGGGTTCTGGCACACCTCCTTGGAAACTCCTCTGCCTCCTTCCCCAGCAACCCACATGGGCTGTCTACAGACTCCACACCTTCTACTTGCTGATGTGCCTCAGGGTGGCCCTGAGCTGTCATCCAGACTCCTAACAGCGTGTCTGGGGACCTGTCCAAGGACACATGTCCCTCGACCTAAGCTGGACCTTAAGGAGACCTGAGCAAGCCTGGATGACATGGGCTGTGCTGAGGATGGATTCTCACAGGGCTCTGGGCTGAGCCTTGGACTCCACTGCTATTCTATACTAGTACCCAGCCCCTAGAGTCTTCCTCCTCCCACAGATGGAGCCCGCAACCCAAGTCTCTGGTGACAAGTACAAGAGCAGAGGGCTCCTCGGTTGGCCAAGCCTCACCCTGCAAACCTCAAACACCCCCCCCCCACACACACACACACATCTGTCAGCACTGTGGAGGCATGGGACCTCCGTGGAGATCAAAGCCCACTCACTAGCAGAGCTGGTCCCGAGGAATGACCTCCTGGCTGCAGTGGGGAAGGGCAGCTTTCTGTCCTGAGGTGGCCATGGGGGCTTCATAAGTCCTGAACCTGCGGAGGAGTTTAAGCATCACTGGCAGGCCCAGGACAGCTGGCACGTCCTCTTCTCCCATCTCTTAGCTCATTGCCTGCATCATGGCCCTACCATTCTAGCTACTTGCTATCGCTGCCCTGCATGAGGACAAGCAGCTCCTGCCCTGATCAACTGACGAGTCCCGGTGTCTTGCCTCTGGCCTAGACACGCCTGCTCTGTCTACATCTAGGCTGACACCCTTTGCCCAGCAAGCATCGCTTTCCTTCTTGCTAATGAGAGACACTGCTTTGTGGGAGGCCTGAAACAAACAGAGTCAAAGGGAAGAGCCCACAGCCCCACAAGGGACAATGGAAGCTGCCAGCCAGGCCGGGCCTCTCCAAGGACTTCCCTGCTTGATTCCCCAGGCAAAGACAACTGCCAGAGAGTGAGTTTCTAGGCACACTCCACCCACCACACTGCATTCCCATGGTTCCCAGTGCAGCTGAGGAACCCCATCCCATTCCAGTTAGCACTCACCTTTGGAAGAGCAGATCCAGGACCTCCTGGGTGTCCTGAAACATGCTGTAGGTGTCCAAGAAGTTGTAGATGAAGATGGAGTCCTGGATCAACTGGGCAAGCACCAAGCGCTCTACATGCTCCTCCGGTGTGCCTGCCTGGACGACCTCTGACCCGCAGGCCTCCTCCTTGCCTGGGGCCAAGCCATCTTCATTCTAGAGGACGACCATGGAGGGACAGTTCAAGTGCAATGGACCAAAAGACTCATCACCATTCACTTGACTCAGGTACCTGGAGAGAAAAGACCCCACACAAAAAGGAACACACACACACACACACACACACACACACACACACACACACACACTGCAGGGAGAGCCTATGAGGGAGCCTGGAGATGAAGCTGGTGAGTCAGACCAACAGTTTCCTGCCCTTAACTGCCCCATGTCACCTGTGTTGTCCTCCGGAACAATCTCCGGAGGCAGCGGCAGAGGACAGGGCGCAGCCAGCGTGGATAGACGCGCGCCAAGCAGCCTCGCCGCCTTTCATTCAGGCCTGAGCCTGGATGAGTTTGCCAACAAGAACCAAACATTTTCCAATAGTCACTATCCACACAAGTACACGGGTCTGTGGCTTGTATGGACTGTTGGTGCCCGGAAGCACCAGGGCTCTAGGTTCTATGAGCCATTGTGAGGTCATCTCTCCACAGCTCATCAGTTGAGCCTTTCTGACCTCACCTCTGCAGAGTGCCCTCCCTGTTCATGCCTTGGATGGGCCTACCTCAGGACCCCTACTAGCCAGGATGACTCCACCCCCAGCTCACTGTCCCCACCTAGACCCTTGGCAGTGGTGTCCACCTTCAGGGAGATCGATCCATGTGGGCTCCTAAACACACTGTTTCTCCCCACCCAGATTGGCTCCTGGAGGTGACATTGTGTTTCTCAGGGGATCCAAGGCCACTTGGCCCTGATCCCTGGGGATCCCATTCCAGCTACTTCCTACCAGATCATCAGATGTTGGGGCTCCTAAGTCCCCATCTCACCAAGAACAGGAAATGGCCCACATCACTGAGGCTCTCCCTCGGTAGGGAACAATCTCATGGAGAGCCGGCACACAAAACTAAATGTGTGGTTCTGGGAATATATCCTAGTGGTAAAGTGCTTGCTCCATATACATGAAGCTCTGGTTTTGATTCCTCAGCACCACATATATAGAAAAGGCCAGAAGTGGTGCTGTGGCTGAAGTGGTAGACTGCTAGCCTTGAGCACAAAGAAGCTAGAGACAGTACTCAGGCCCTGAGTTCAAGCTCCAGGAATTGAAAAAAAAAAAAAAAAAAAAAAAAAGGAAAACCAGTATAATGCATACACAAATTGCAAATTAGCAGATGCTCTTTATAATAGATTATGATCTCAAAACACATATCAAGCCTAGTAAGGCTGGTAGATTAGCTAAACATGCCTTACAGTCAATGCTCTTCATGTTAACAGATGAGGAACTTTAGAGAATGTCCAGTAGGTGAAATGAAGTAAAAGCACAAGTGGATTTGAGCACCTGTGTACTCAACCACTGGTAGGTAGCTAAAAATATGTTTGAAAACAGCATAACAGATTTCCTAACTACAAGCCTGTTTTTCAACATTTAATAAAGAATATATGTATATTTAATAGTTTATTCCAAAGGTTTCAAACAGGAAAAACTACGTATTACACATACAAAGATAGTTCAGGCTGGAAATATGGTCCTGTGGCTGAGGACATGGATGCTCCCCGCCTCACTGGTTCGTATTTGGCACACAACTAATAATAAAGTACATAATAATAAAAAGAAAAACATGCTGGGCACCAATAACGCACTCCTGTAATCCTAGCTACTCGGGAGGCTGAGATGTGAGGGTCGAGGTTCAAAGCCAGACTTGGCAAGAAAGTTCGTGAGACTCTTATCTCCACTCAACCATGAAAAAGCCAGAAGTGGAGCTGTGGCTCAAAGGACAGAGCACTAGCCTTCAACAAAAAAGTTCAGGGACAGTGCCCAGGCCCTACGTTCAAGCCCCAGGACTGGGGAGAGAGGGAGGGTGAGAGAGAGAGAGAAAAAGAAAGAGAGAGAGAGAGCGACAAAGAGAATGCTATTTTCCTTATGGGTGAATAATATCTTGTATTATATACATTTTATGTGTTCAACCTTACATAGATGGATACCAAAGCTGATTCTATGTCTTAGCTGTTGTGAATAATTCCACAATAACAAGAGTATATGCACAGCTCTTTCTACGATGACTTCATCTCCACTGGATATATAAACACACACACACACACACAAGCACACGCGTGCGCGCACACACACACTCAGGAATGGGGAACGTGAATCATATAACAGTTGTACTTTTGGTTGTGTGATTTTTCTTAGATAGAATATTACTATGTAACTCAGGCTGGACTCTCATGATTTTCCTGTCTCTTTTTATTTTCTGTTTTTTTTTTTTTTTTTTTTTTTTGGTCAGTCTTGGGACTTGAACTCAGGGCCTGGGCCCTTTCACTGAGTTTTTTCTTTTTCTTTTTTCTCCAGACTAGCACTCTACCACTGAACCACAGCTCCCGTTCCAGTTTTCTGGTGGTTATTGACGATAAGAGTCTCATGGACTTTCCTGTCCAGGCTGGCTTGGATCAAAGATCCTCAAATCTCAGCATCCTAAGTAGCTAGGATTACAGGTGTGAGCCATCAGTGCACGGCTCATTTGCCCATTTTTTATTTAATTAGTTTGCTATTTTTGTTACTTTTCTAGGGTATAATAAACTCTACGACATTGCATTTAGTTATATTGCTCAGCTGTAGAAATTGGACACCATATTTTTTTATTTACTTTATAATTCTCTCCTATTTACCTACCTTAGGTATAGATTAAAAGGAGCTTCATTAGTACAAGTTGTTATAAATTTAAATACGTGTTTATATGCATTTTACTTATGTACAAAGCACTCAAAATTATAACTTGCACGAATATAACTTCTGATGATAAACTTTTTGTTCTGTGAAAAAAAATCCTAAACATACACACATAATCTTAAAAAAAAAATCTGTTCTTATTTGGGAGATTTTCTATGCAAAATTGTAAAAAAAAAAAAAAAATCTTGAGTTAGGCGCTGGTGGCTCACACCTGTAATCCTAACTACTCAGAAGGCTGAGATGTGAGGATTGGTTTGAAGCTACCCTGGGCAGGAAAGGCCTCCAAACTCTTATCTCCAATTAACCAGTCAAAAAAACCAGAGGTGGAGCCTTGGCTTAAAGTGATGGAGCACTGTCCTTGACAAAAGAGCTCAGGGACAGAGCCCAGGCCCTGAATTCAAGCCCCAGGACAGAAAAAAGAAAGAAATCTTAGCAATTACAGGAAAGTTCCCAATGTGAATACAACTGGCTCCCCCTAGTGTTCAATGTCCACAACTGCCAAACTTTAACACTCAAAATTGCTATTAAAACACAGGTTCTAAAACTACATTTGTTTATTACGACAATGTAAAGAATGAAATAATATCAGAATTACTATGAAATGGTCACATCTACTTATATGTGACTCCTTGACTCTTTAAAGAAGCCGACCCTATCTCCCTCCAGGAAGCTCTCCAGTGATCTTCCTGCAAAGAGTTGCCTCCTGCCGGCCACAAAGGGGGTGAGAGGACTTGGGAAATTTTTTGTTGGTTTTTTTTTTCATTATTCATTTTTTTTCTTTTTTTCCGTCATTTCATTTTATTTTCTTTCTTTTTTTTGCACATTCTAATAGGCAAGGCTGCCATATTTCACTTAATATAGGATTGGGGAAGAAGGATTCAGAGGGTTTCAGGATTGGAGGTGAATGGAGGGGAGGTGTGGCCTGGGACTGTAGGTTTGTAGTGATTAGCCCCAGTCCAGCCAGACTAACGTGAGATGATAAAGGTTTTGGCCCTTTCTTTTTTTGCGAAGAAAGCTGAAGCACACTTATGCTTCTTCTTTGTCCTCTGGAGAAAGGTCTTTTGGAGTGGCTGGGAGGCACCACTGCAAGGGAAGGCAGTGTTTTATGAATGGTGGCATCAGAGAGGTTCTTGGAGTGCAAGCCCCAAGCACAGTCCAAGCTCCCACTCCCTAGTACCCTGCTAGCACTTGGCTCCAGTCCAATTTCTTGGCAATCACTGCTTTCCTAAATCTGACCCCTTCTCAGGGATGGATCCCAGAGACTTGGATATAGAAGAAAGTGAGTCCCAGAGAGCTGAGCCTCTGAGCCCAATAACAGGGCTGCTGTCACCTGTGCCAAGTCAGCCTCAGCCTGTCTGGTCAGTGGGTTGCCAAGCCCCCCATCTGTCCTGGTCCCTTGCCTGACAGGGCCCATCCACTTACTTCTTCCCAGGCTTGCCAATAGCTGAGCAATTCTTGCTTGGACAGTCAGTCGGCCTGCAGGGCTCCAGGGCACAGGACAACTCATAGCTAAGACAAATATGCCAGTTAGGAGATCAAGTGCTGTGTACAGCTCCCTGCCCAAATTGGCCTGAGTGTCGGAGCTTGGTGACCCACCCCTCATTAGGCCCCCAGAGTGTCCCATCCCCCTAACCCAGATACACACCTCAGTCCCTCTGGGCCCTCCTACGGATGGACCCTCTCGCTGCCCCAGACAGTGCTACCTACCTGGCATCCTTGCTGAGCCGCTCCAGGCCCCTGAACCACTCAGTAAAATGGTGGTCCACTGGAATATTGTAAAAGCAGCAACTGCATTGCAGCTCTTTCATCTGCTCCAGGATCTCGTTTTCCTGCCCATGGACAGCACAAAGGCTGTGACAGGGTTGGGCTGGCCAGGGCTGGGCTAGGCTGTCTTGGGAGGGACCCAGCTCCTCTGCCTGCTCTGGCAACCCAACCTCCACTGAGCCTCCCAAGGCTGCTGGGGACCTCACAGCCATGTCCTCACACTCCATCCTGCCAGTGGGGAATCTCCTGGGTGTCACCTCACACCCCACCCTGCCTGGGGTAGCACTTCTTTCTACTGCCATTGCCCCCAGGAGGAAAGAGCAGAGGGGCAGGCCTGACTGCACTGCCCTGCTGGCCCCCACCGGCCCTGTCCTGTCTGGGAACCTCTCAGCTGGGATCTGAGCATGAGCAGCATCAGCTCTGTGGATTCATTCAGAGCCCCATAGCGCCTCTGGTGGCACAACGCTGCTCTGGGTGTTTGGACCCCTACCCAGGGGGCCTTATGCATTTGGCCTAGAGGCACCCCTGTAATACCCCTATCAGAGCAGGCCTCTTCTGAACAGTGTGTCTAAACAATTAGGGGCAGGAGTCAATGGAGGTATCCTGCACGAAAGCCAGCCTAATGTAGGGAAAGGTAGCCATGTTTCTGGGGCCTATAGCACATCTGGCAACATGTGGGTGGGTAGAAGCAGTCGCCAGTCCTGGAGATCCTCTGCTTCACTGGACCGCCCTGTGTTCCCCTTCTATCTCCCAACCAGAAAGGACTCCAGGGCTCTTGACCTGCATGAGTGCCTATCAGTCAGCTCCTACCTTGCCTTTTCCCCAAAGAGAAGGGTAACCATGTGGCCACACCGCTTCAACATGGGTGCCCTCTTCACCTCTGCCCTCTGCCTTCCCCTCCTCATAGCATACCTTCAGTAGCAGCTCTCTGCTCTTGGAGTAGTTGTTTTCAGGAGAGGTGATCTTGGCCAGCTTGTGGAATGTGAACAAGTCCTTCCTGCAGGAGCGACAGAGTGAAGGTGACAGTTGGGAAGGTGTGGGGGGAGGCAGTTGGACTCCATTTGTATGGGCAGCAGGCCTCCCACGAGGCAGCACCAGAGTGTCCAAAAGGCTTTCCCTGAGTGCCCGGACCCGTGTGCCATGAGCAGTTTCTTGTTCCTGGCAGAAAGCTGTGCTATCCCACTTCCACTAGTCAGTGCTGTTTCATTTCAAAAAGACACAGATGTGTGGCCACCTCAGAAAACCCGATAATCATATGTTTGTGTGTGCCTGTATTCAGTGTTTGAGCCTGCCAAGGACTGCCTAAGCTGTGCCTAGGCAGCAAGTGTGCCATTCACATTCCCTGGCCTGGACTTTGTGGCCCCAGCTCAGGGAGGGTGCCGTCTACCATGTGTACCTTCAGGGCATTTCCTGGTTGAATCCGGCCGGACCTACCTGGAGACCTGTTGCCAGGAACTGTGCAGACAAAAGATGGCTCTGCTCTGCAGGGCAGACATGATGGCGTGCAGTGAGGAGAAATTCCTCAGGAAGCGGCAACCCTGGGAAGGAAGATTGTGTGAGCTTTCCCTGGCACTGTTGCCACCATTTACCCTGGACATGAGAGGGATGCTTGGAGTGGCAGGGCTTGGCAGGGAGCTAGGGCATCCCGGGCAGCTTTTGGGGCTTCCCCACAGGCTGAGGAGCAGGATAGAGGGAAGAGCCAGCCAGGGGTGATCTCGGACTGGCTGGCCCTGCCATGCATGGGCCTGGCAAGAGGGGACTGTGCTCCATCGAGCACCTGAGCACAATTCCAAGATGCACAGGAAAGAGAGATTGGAAGGGACAGCAAGAGACCCAAGGCCGCAGAGCTCATCCCCTACCTCAGCTACCTGGATCCAAAATTCCAGCAGACGGGACCTGACTGAGGCTTTCATGCTGAGGTCCCCAAGACAGAGGGTTGTAACCAAGGACACGACGTTGTTAAAGTGCACCATGATGACCCGGATGCTGGGGGCCAGGTGTGGCTTGCCCTTGTTGTATCTCCAGGAACAGATAGACCCCAGGCACTGGTTGGGCTCTGCCTTCACAAAGAGCTCCTGGGGAGGTAGGCCAGGTTCACCAGGCCATATCACACAGCACAGTGCCCAGGCCCAGGCCTGGGATCCCTGACCCTACACAAAGACACACACACAGACATACACACACACAAACACATACACAGAGAAAGACACATAGCTCTGGAGCTCAGAGCAGGAAGTTGGGAGTCTCTGGCTCTGCTGTGCTGACCGCCCAGCACACCAAGTCCCACAGTGACTCCAAGGGAACTAAGGTGGGAAGGAGATAGTGGTGCTTGCCCAAGTGCGCTCAGTCCTCTCAAATGCTTTCCTGACACTGGAAAAAACTTCTTTCACCCAAGCCCAACCAGCACATGTCTGTGTCCAAAACCACTAGCATAAGTCCTATCACAAAAACCAGCACTCTTTCCCATCCCTGGCCTTGGCTCCCATCAGGTCCATATCAGGTGCCTGCCAAGGGAGTAGGGAGACCACTGGCTCCTTTAGGCTGAGCTGTATCCTGCCTGCCTCTCTTTCTGCTCCACCGGTTGATTCCACACATTTCCAGGCAGGGGAGCAGGGCTCACCTCTTTAGGGATTGCACTTAACCAAATGGTCCTAGACAGGTGCCAGGTGGGCTGGGGCTGGGGCTGTGGCAAGAATCCTTGGGCTCCAGGGGAAAGGAAGCTCGGGCCTGGGCAGCAGAGGGCACAGGAAACCCAACCCCCCACATGCAGCCCTGTCCAGCCCCTCACCATATCCATCCTGGTGAGCTGCTCCGACATCCTATGGGGAACTGCAATCAGGGCAGGAGGCACCTTCTGGCTGTGCCCAGTCTCTCTGCTCACCACAGGACGGTAGAAAGATTCTTGGGCAGGAACTGCTGCCCAATCCAACTCCAAATGGCCAGAAGCAGAGGCAACCAGCTCCTTCACCTTTGCCAGGTCATAATGGGACTCCTGCTGAGGTCTCCAGGCAGCTGCACTGTCCTGAGCAAGCCCTAGAGAACAGGCATTGCATGCTGCTGTGGAAAGCAGGCCCAACACCGGAGTTTTTCTTTTTTTTTTCTGCCAGTCCTGGGCTTGGATTCAGGGCCTGAGCACTGCCCCTGGCTTCCGTTTTTGCTCAAGGCTAGCACTCTGCCACTTGAGCCACAGCGCGGCTTCTAGCGTTTTCTATATATTAGGTACTGAGGAATCGAACCCAGGGTTTCACGTATGCGAGGCAAGCCCTCCACCACTAGCCCTGGCCGCACGGCTTTAATTTTTATAATATTTACAGTGTTACCAATGATCTTACCACTAATGTTCAAATAATGAATATAAAAGAGTATCCAAAATCATGATCTTTTTTTTGGTCGGGGGGAGCAGTCCTGGGGCTTGGACTCAGGGCCTGAGCACTGTCCCTAGCTTCTTTTTTTGCTCAAGGCTAGCACTCTGCCACTTGAGCCACAGCGCCACTTCTGGCCGTTTTCTGTATATGTGGTGCTGGGGAACTGAACCCAGGGCTTCATGTATATGAGGCAAGCACTCTTCCCACTAGGCTGTTGGGGTTCTGGACCCCCTTTCTCCCCCCACGGGGAGAATGGTAACCACAAACTCTATGAAAGAGCACCCAGCCTGGCCCTCCGCCAGCGGAAGGCCAAAGGCGTGCTCACATGGGCAAACGCTAAGTAGAGGACGGGTTGCTGAAGCTTCCCCTCCCCCCAGTTCCCCCCACATGTTACCGAGGGCGGAGGCGAAAGGAAGGCATCAGGGACACGCTGCGGTGGTGGAATGCGTCTCAAAGACTTTAATATGGAAGGGCACTTATATAGAAGTAATGGCGGGAAAGAAAGGGGGCTGGCCAAAGGGTCAATCATAGGCTAGGGGTCACGTTCATCAAGTGACATCACGAAACTTCCCTTTGTGGGCGGGACAATCCCATCATGGTGGCACACACGTGTTCACCTCCCAAGGGGTAGAGGTCAAAAGGTGGGAGGGGCTTCTATTGTCCCAAGGCTGGTGGAAGGGCAGTCTTTCCCAGGCCATAATAATCCCCAACATCTCCCCCTTTTGTTTTTTTCAATAAGCAGGGGATGCTGTAAACACATGGCATGTGTGGGCATAAGGCAAATGCTGACATAAGATCTGTGGGGCCCCTTCCACAAAACTGGGGTGAGGGGTAGGTAAGGGTCCATCCATCTGGCTATGTCCAGAAGTCAGAATCCTCAGCTGGTTTCTGCCAAGTGCAGGAAGGTGCAGACAGCAGCCCTCTTTTGTTGGTGAGGTAGAAGCTGAAACTCTGGCATTCCCGGCAGTTTACAGTAGCTGATAACTCAAACATAAGTGATTAGTAAAACATTCTTTTATATAAACATTGAAGCCAAGGTGTTAAACCTTTGCATTTACCCTTTTAAACATTTCTATCATAAAACATTGGGGTTGAGTGTCAATACCCTCAGCTCCTATTTTCTTTCCAACGGGACTCCCCAAGTCTAGCAGCAGGGGGAGAGGAAAGGAAGAAGCACGGTGCAAAATTCCTTTGGTTTCTTTGTGTGACGCTGTAGGCAGTATTGCCACAGCAAAACATTGAGCCATGAGATGCTCAAGAAGGAATCTAGAAAGCAAACAAGGAAAGGAAGCTTGGTTGCTTCCTACCGTAGGCAGTCCTACTTTCCATGAGCCATGAGATGCTCAAGAAGGAATCTAGAAAGCAGACAAGGAAAGGAAGCTTGGTTGCTTCCTACCGTAGGCAGTCCTACTTTCCATGAGCCATGAGATGCTCAAGAAGGAATCTAGAAAGCAGACAAGGAAAGGAAGCTTGGTTGCTTCCTACCGTAGGCAGTCCTACTTTCCATGAGCCATGAGATGCTCAAGAAGGAATCTAGAAAGCAGACAAGGAAAGGAAGCTTGGTTGCCTCCTACCGTAGGCAGTCCTACTTTCCATATTTTCATGGGAGAGCAGAAGTCCAACATGGTCCTCCTTTTCCTGGAGAAAACAAGAAAACATTTCTCCAGAGTGGGTGCTCTGGGTTTAATTTTCCAATCTGGAAAAACACATATACTGTACTCCATCCCACACTGATTCGGGATGATTTAAAATTTCTGGATAATTAACATAAGCATAACTAATCCTTAATTAATCCTAGGGAATCCTTAATTAATCCTGGGGAATACCTCCCCCTTTTGTTTTTTTAAAATTATGACACCGGCGGCCACCAGGCAGGGAGTATGGATGGAGGTCTCGTCTTCTGTAGCTACTTCCTGCTGTCAAGGGGGCGACGTAAATCAAGGGCCCCTGGTCAGCCTGGCAGTCCGGTGTAGCTGGCAAAAAGTCCCCATCATTACCATGAGTATGGTCACTAGGGCCAGAGAGCGCTATGGTTTTCTCTAGCCCCCCCTGAGTCTTTGGGCATACCCAGAAGTTTCCAAGGCTGGTGCCTCCAGGGTTCAGGCCTGTGTTAGGGTGACGACTGTGAACGGCAAATTCCCCATTGGTGATCTCAGCAAGAGATGTTATTCTGTCAAAAGACACTTGTGAAAAGGTCAGGCAAAGTATCGACAAGTTCTCAGAGCTGGTTGGCATGAATGGCATAGAACACACCCTGGGCATAAGCCAGGAACAGTTCCCTTTTTGGAGCATAAACCCAATTGTAAAGTGAACGAGTAAGGAGAAACGACTGAAAGAAGTGGTTAATGATAGAAAACTGGTTTGGCATAGCCAGTCAGAGGCAAAATAAATAAATATATATATACACCTATATACAACTGGCAAAAAAGAAGAAAATGGACAGGAATTATCTCTCTCGATTTCCCGGCTCTGATCCATTTTGAAAGGGTGAAACAAGGCAGCTCCCTTTAGGATAATATGGCACCATTCTCCTCTCACTCCACTCCACCTTTCCGTCTCCTGGACTGGCTAAGTCCCAGGAATTTTAACGTTTGTGGCTGGAATTGCATTTTCCCATCCGCGTTTGAACTCGGGGCCTGAGCACTGTCCATGAGCACTTTCGCTCAAGGCTAGTGCTCTACCACTTGAGTCACGGTGCTGCTTCAGCCTTTTGCTCGCTCTCTGTGGTTGAGCTCTCAATCTGGCTCTTTGCTGTTTAACTGGGAGGTGGGATTTTGGAGAAATTTTTCCTTTTGCCCGGGCTGGCTTTGAACTATCCAGGGAGTCATAGTCCTACAAGCCCTTTTTATTCCCAATTGAGCAACAAGGAAAAAACACAGAGATAATCCATTTGTAACCCGTTGAGAACTGACCAAAAACTGCTTGTGAAGGTTTGGCTATAACACTTAGAAAACATGAGATTTACATGCCATCAACTTGAATCACGCCATTGAATCCCACTGGCAAGTGAAAGAGAACACAGATAAATGACAACCAAGGGCAAAGGGTTAAAGCATTGTGGAATCCTCAGTTTCGGAAGTGGCTGCGTCCCTCATCCCCATTTGGCAAGTTCCATGCCATGCGATGGGGAACTCGAGGCAAAGCTGTAGTGGCTTCTCTTGCTCACATCTTGCTCTGGGTTGCCTGCAAAATTTCTATATAGATTGGTTAGGGTGTTCAAAATTTTTTCAGCACTTCTGGCTCTGGTATATCGATGCCCTTCTGGTTTAAGCAGGGTGAAAAGACTTTCTTAATCACAAAATTCAAAGACTTTCTTAATCACAAAATTTTACCTGGCCAGCTGTGACCACTAACATAACTATGGTGATTTAACCTGGAGTAACTGTTAGGATGGAACTATTCACATCCTACTCAAGGCTCATAAATCATTCGAGCAGCTTCCAATGGGAGAGAGAGCAAAGAATCATTAGTAGTGAAACAAGGCAGTTCGGGAACAGACTGTGGTGGCATCTTCCTATATCCAGCAGCCGTCCATGCGGCTAGCACATCTGTCCACCTGTATCCTATAAAGCAGTATATTAATCCTGGGTCAGGAAAATTGAGGTTAATAGTCACATTTGTATGAAGCAATCTCAATTTCTTGATCTTGAGAGTTTATGAGAACACAGGAGAGAATATGGGAAGGTAAAATCTTAATTTATGCCAAAGAGTTGTTAAGGCTACATGCACACTTAACTTTTAACACACTGAGTATAAAATAACATGCTGATTTCATACCATTGTGCTTTTACTACATGTTGCATATTTGAACCTTATGGAAACACACTGAATATAAAATAACATACTGGTGAACTTTTACCACATGTTGCATATTTGAACCTTATGGAAATTTTTATAGGCACCTTTATCTCCATCGAACACCGGGATGGAAACCTATTGTTATGCTTTTAAATCTTACCAACAACCACACGTGCGCGCACACACACACACACACACACAAAAATACCTGAGCGCTCTTTAAAATTGCTTTGATTGGCCATTTAAATTTTCTGGAATTCCAGCGGCAAATGATATTAATTTGCCCATAATAGAACCACGTGGTTGAATAAAAAACAAAAGGGAAACCTGTTAATTACACACTCCCAACATGACAATTTTTAAATCACAGTGGACAAGCAAACCCTTTTATCCATCTAGAAAACTCCAGTTGATTTTATCTCCTTGAACTGGTAAACATGGAAGTTCAATCAAATTACCTATTGCTGTATCAAAACTCTTTGTTTTCCTTTCAATATTCCATTTTAGTTTATAATTTGAGGCTTTCCTGTCTCCAACCCCGTCTGCAGCTGACACAGAGAGAAAAGTGCAGGCAAGCACAGCGGGGTGCTTGCCTCTCTCACCTGCAGAGAGATCGGCCAGCCCAGGCAAGCCTGGCACGCCCCTCACCTGGGGGGAATGGGTGGGGCCCCGCCTCCAATATGGCGCGCCCCATTGTGCTCCACGTGTGTGTTAAGTCAGAGAAATCAGGATTCAACCAACTCACCCGAATTTCTGAGCTTAACGACCATCGGCGGGCATAAAGCAGTTTGCCGGGCTGCAGCAGCCCACGCACCCCAACTGGGACACCATCCCATGGTCTAAACTGCACGCCACGCTTTTTTTTTTTTTTTTTTTTTTTTTTTTTTTTTTTTTTTTTTTTTTTTTTTTTAATCCATCCGCGGGCTGGGGCCGCACTGGCTCCAGCCCAGCCATTGTAAATACAAGTCTGGCCAAAGCAGCAGCCATCCCCAACGCTCTGCCGCCGCCATGCCACAGCTTCCCACATGGCGGAACCGCGCTTCCGCCACGCCGTGCTCGGCCCGCCACACTCGGCTGCCGAAATGCCGCCGCAAAAGACGCCTGGTGCCGCCCGGGGACACACGAGCCCCAGCCCACGCACCTCGCAAACCCGGGGTGGCGCGGAGCACAGTGTACTCACGCTCAGCCCGCGCGAGCCAAACCGCTCCGGCGCTCGGCCACCCACTGCTTCTCAAGCGCCACTGCGGGTGCCTGCCGTCTGGCCCGGGGCGCACAGAGCAGAACTAACCGACCCCAGCCCGGGGTCGCATTCCTCTTGCTCCGGCCCCACTGCTCCACTGACATGCTTCCGCGGGAAGCGCGCCCCGCTCCCTCCGCCGCCCGGCGCCAAATCGCCACGGCGGGGCAACTCTCTGGCGCCGCGTCCCGCGAGCCCATGTCTCCATGCTTCTGCCCCATCTGGATGGGCAGGACCCTCCTCTAAAACCCTACTTAGCAATCTGTGGGG
Source organism: Perognathus longimembris pacificus (assembly GCF_023159225.1). Taxonomy (NCBI): domain Eukaryota; kingdom Metazoa; phylum Chordata; class Mammalia; order Rodentia; family Heteromyidae; genus Perognathus; species Perognathus longimembris. The sequence goes on along the minus strand of NW_025959907.1, from coordinate 23,457 downwards.
ATACTGTACCCCGAACTTCTCGGCCGTACAATTCGGTCCCCGTTCGGGCGCCATTTATGTTGGGGTTCTGGACCCCCTTTCTCCCCCCACGGGGAGAATGGTAACCACAAACTCTATGAAAGAGCACCCAGCCTGGCCCTCCGCCAGCGGAAGGCCAAAGGCGTGCTCACATGGGCAAACGCTAAGTAGAGGACGGGTTGCTGAAGCTTCCCCTCCCCCCAGTTCCCCCCACATGTTACCGAGGGCGGAGGCGAAAGGAAGGCATCAGGGACACGCTGCGGTGGTGGAATGCGTCTCAAAGACTTTAATATGGAAGGGCACTTATATAGAAGTAATGGCGGGAAAGAAAGGGGGCTGGCCAAAGGGTCAATCATAGGCTAGGGGTCACGTTCATCAAGTGACATCACGAAACTTCCCTTTGTGGGCGGGACAATCCCATCATGGTGGCACACACGTGTTCACCTCCCAAGGGGTAGAGGTCAAAAGGTGGGAGGGGCTTCTATTGTCCCAAGGCTGGTGGAAGGGCAGTCTTTCCCAGGCCATAATAATCCCCAACACTAGGCCATATCCCCAGACCCATGACCTATTTTTATATACTAAAATATGTGTTATAAAGAAGTATTTGCAATCCATAGAATTCTCTGTGTAATAGAAATATTAATGTCTTAGATTGACTCTTGAAGGTGGAGTTTTATTCCTACGAAGGACATACAGTACTTCAGCTTATCTCTACTGAAATGTTGTTGTTGTTTTAAAAAAAAAAAAAGCTGTTTGCCTAGCTGTGTAGGATATTTTTAGTGAAGAGCATTCTAGCCTCCCAGTATGATACGCATTAAAAAAAAAAAATCAGCGGACTGGGAATATGGCAGAGTGGCAAGAGAGCTTGCCTCACATACGTGAAACCCTGGGGTCGATTCCCCAGCCCCACATATATAGAATATGGCCAGAAGTGGCGCTGTGGCTCAAGGAGTAGAGTGCAAGCCTTGAGCAAAAGGAAGCCAGGGGCAATGCTCAGGCCCTGAATCCAAGCCCAGGACTGGCAGGAAAAAAAGAAAGGAAGGAAGGAAGGAAGGAAGGAAGGAAGGAAGGAAGGAAGGAAGGAAGGAAGGAAGGAAGGAAGGAAGGAAGGAAGGAAGGAAGGAAGGAAGGGAAGGAAGGAAAGGAAAGGAAGGAAGGAAGGAAAGGAAGGAAGGAAGGAAGGAAAGGAAGGAAGGAAGGAAGGAAGGAGAGAGAAAAAGACAATGAGATATAGTCCTTTTTTTTTTTTTTTTTTGCCAGTCCTGGGGCTTGAACTCAGGGCCTGAGCACTGTCCCTGGCTTCTTCTAGCTCAAGGCTAGCACTCTGCCACTTGAGCCACAGCGCCCCCTCTGGCCATTTTCTGTATATGTGGTGCTGGGGATTCGAACCCGGGGCTTCAAGTATACGAGGCAAGCGCTCTTGCCACTAGGCCATATCCCCAGCCCGATATAGTCCATTTTTAATAAATGAAAAATTACAAAATAACAAAAGCAATTAACATAAACAGCTTCCCATTACAGTTCCCTGCATGTTTACCCTCTCTTGTAGACACACATCTTCAGTTTCCATCTGACCACACTGTGTCTACTGAACTAGGCACCAACTTGTTAGTGCTAAGCTAGTTTCTTCTCCAAGTACAGCTTCGCCTTTACTTATGCTGCTCCCTATAGGAATACAGGTTCTTCCCTTGGGACCCATGTGGAATCCAAGTGGACAGTCATTCCAAAGCCCCACTGCTCTCAAAGATGACATCTTAGCTCATACAAATACCTCACTTGGCTACTCACCTAATCTCACATGTACACACACATAATCTAAAAAAAAAAAAAATCTGTTCTTATTTGGGAGATTTTTCTATGCAAAATTGTGAAAAAAAAAAAAAAAACTTAGGCGCTGGTGGCTCACACCTGTAATCCTAACTACTCAGAAGGCTGAGATTTGAGGATTGGTTTGAAGCTACCCTAGGCAGGAAAGGCCTCCAGACTCTTATCTCCAATTAACCAGTCGAAAAAGCCAGAGGTGGAGCCCTGGCTCAAAGTGGTGGACCACTGTCCTTGAGCAAAAGAGCTCAGGGACAGAGCCCAGGCCCTGAATTCAAGCCCCAGGACAGAAAAAAGAAAGAAATCTTAGCAATTACAGGAAAGTTCCCAATGTGAATACAACTGGCTCGCCCTAGTGTTCAATGTCCGCAACTGCCAAACTTTAACACTCAAAATTGCTATTAAAAGGGCTGGGGATATAGCCTAGTGGCAAGAGTGCCTGCCTCGGATACACAAGGCCCTAGGTTCGATTCCCCAGCACCACATAATACAGAAAACGGCCAGAAGCGGCGCTGTGGCTCAAGTGACGGAGTGCTAGCCTTGAGCGGGAAGAAGCCAGGGACAGTGCTCAGGCCCTGAGTCCAAGGCCCAGGACTGGCCAAAAAATAAAAAATTAAAAAAAAATTGCTATTAAAACACAGGTTCTAAAACTGCATTTGTTCATTACGACAATGTAAAGAATGAAATAATATCAAAATTACTATGAATGTGAAAATGTGAAAAAGACTTATTCCCTTCAAATATACATTTCTACTGCCTCTAAATTATCAAAATCTCGAAGAAACATGTAGGTGTAGGTAGCTAAAACATACAGAAAGACTACCATCAATAGAGCTTAATCAGAACTCATTAAAAGCAGAAAAAAAAATGGTTTATTCAAAACCCTAACCACAGAGCTGGGGATATAGCCTAGTGGTAGAGTGTTTCTTTCATATACATGAAGCCCGGGGTTTGATTCTTCAGCACCACATATCTAGAAAAATCCAGAAGTGACTCTGTGGCTCAAGAGGTAGAGTGCTAGCCTGAACAAAAAGAATCCAAGAACAGCGCTCAGGCCTTGAGTTCGAGCCGCAAGACTGGCAAAACAAAATCTAACCCTAGGGGCAGGGAATATGGCCTAGTGGTAAAGTGCTCACCACGTATACATGAAGCCCTGGGTTTGATTCCTCAGCACCACATATATAGAAAAAAGCTGGAAGTGGTGCTGTGGCTCAAGTGGTTTAGTGCTAGCCTAGAGCAGAAAGAAGCCAGCGACAATGCTCAGGCCTTGAGTTCAAGCACTGGAAATGGCAAAAAATAAAATCTAACCTTAACCCTAAGCTCTAACCTTACCCAACCCCATTCGTAAAACCCTGCACCTTGTTTCATTCAGCACATCATAGCCCATTCTGGACTTCCAGAACTTCTGTTTCATAGAAAGTAAGAGGTAGGTGCCCTAATTGGCAGGTTACCAACAGCTCAACAAAATTACTCCATTTTTTCATCAAGATGCCGCCTCTCATGTAAACAGTTTGGGATCACACAAGAACAAGAACAAGCTAATAGAGCTTAAAAATTGCCCTCCAAACATTGTTAGTCCCCAAAAAGGTGTCAATCCCCCTGAGGGCTCAGACTTAATAAAAATGGATGTAACTCACTTCCTTTGCTTTAGAAAACAAAATTGGGACATGTTCATCTTTGCCACTCCCCAGTGGGAGAGGTTTTCAATCATGTTATTTCTCATCTTTTGGCTGCTTTGACTGTAATGGGCCTCCCCTGTCATATAAAAACTGGTAACAGATCTGCTTATACTGCCACAAAGTTTACTGGGTTTTGCTCTACTTTTTGCATTGCCCATACCACAGGCAGTCCTTATCATCTCCAGGACCAAGCAATAGTTGAATGTGCCAATGGTATGAGAAAGTCACAATTGGAGAAAATAAAAGGGGGAGACCAGGACAAGAATTGCCCTTTCGTGGCTGGGAATATGGCCTAGTGGCAAGAGTGCTTGCCTCCCATACTTGAAGCCCTGGGTTCAATTTCCCAGTAGCACATATACAGAAAATGGCCAGAAGTGGCGCTGTGGCTCAAGTGGCAGAGTGCTAGCCTTGAGCATAAGGAAACCAAGGACAGTGCTCAGGCCCCAAGTCCAAGGCCCAGGGCTGGCAATTTTTTTTTTTTAAATTGCCCTTTCATCTTCCATGGTACTTCATTGGGCACTCTACTTGGGGGGAGGGCATTCCTGGTGCTTGAACTCAGGGCCTGGACTATGTCCCTGAGCTTCTCTTGCTCAAACCTAGCACTCTGCCATTTGAACCACAGTGCCACTTCTAGCTTTTCCTGTGTATGTGGTACTGAGGAATCAAACCCAGGGCTTCATGCATGCAAGGCAAACACTCTAACATAAGGCACATTCCCAGCCCAACATGTTTTTTAAATGTTCCTCCTGAAGGCTTGACTGCAGCTGAAAAGCATTGGGACAATAAGCCTCCAGATGTTGGTCCTATGGTCTTATGGAAGAATACTGGAGAGTGGATGGGACCAGATAGGTTGCTAGTGTGGGATCAAGGGTATGCTTGTATTTGGAGGCAGAACAACACAGGCGGATCTCCTCCAGATTAGTGAGACTCTATGGAGGAGGCAGTGCACAGCAAGCTGAAGAAAATGAGATTGACAGAGAACAGTCTGTAGAGGGAACCTTGGACATAGAGGAACCCAAGGACACCTGGAAGGTTGCAGGGTGCAGCAAGTCCAGGCAGTAAAATACCCTACTGTGGACCAAATTAAAAATCTGTGTGAGCCAGGCTCCAGTGGCTCACACCTGTAATCCTAACTACTCAGGATCTGAGAATCTTGGTTCAAAGCCAGCCTGAGCAGAAAAGTCCGGAAGACTCTTAGTCTACAATTAACCACCAGAAAACCAGAAGTGGTGCTGTGGCTCAAGTGGTAGAGTGCTAGCCTTGAGCTAAAGAGGTCAGGGACAGCACCCAAGCCCAGAGTTCAAGCCCCACAACTGACCAAGAAAAAAAAAGTTTGTGTGGTTTGGGAATGTGGTTTAGCGGTAGAGTAAAACAATAAGATAGCACTGCACATCCCATAACAGGTAAAAAAAAAATTTTACATTTTAAGAAGCAAAATTTAATTATGCTTGTTAAGTAAGACTTCCTAAGAATTCCAAATACAAATAATAGAAAGACCATTCAACAAATAAATAAGACTAAAAGCTGGTTCTTTGAGAAAATAAACAAAATTGACAGACCCCTTGCAAGACTTACCAAAAAAAGAAGAGAAGAGACTCATATACATAAAATCAAGGACTACACCGGAAAAATTACAAGTACACACGATATTCAAACAATCATAAGGAGCTATTTCCAAAACCTCTACTCAGCAAAAAACAATAATTTTACAGAAATGGATCGATTCTTAGAGAAGTACAAACTGCCCAAACTAAACCAAGAAGAAATAAATCAACTAAATAAACCAATAACTTACAGTGAGATACAGGAGGTAATCAAGAACCTCCCTACTAAGAAAAGCCCAGGCCCAGATGGATTCACCAACGAATTCTACAAAACCTTTAGTGAGGAGCTAATACCAATACTCCTCAAACTCTTCCGCAAAATAGAAACAGAGGGAGAAATCCCAAACTCATTCTACGAAGCTAATATCATACTCATTCCCAAACCAGGCAAAGACCCAACAAAAAAAGAGAACTACAGACCAATATCACTAATGAACACAGACACAAAGCTCCTCAATAAAATATTAGCTAACAGGATCCAGAAACTGATCAAGAAAATCATACATCATGACCAAGTAGGCTTCATCCCACAGTCACAAGGATGGTTCAACATCCGTAAATCAATCAACGTAATTCACCACATAAACAGATCTAAAAATAAGAATGACATTGTTATCTCAGTCGATGCCCCAAAAGCCTTTGACAAAATACAACATCCATACCTATTAAAAGCTTTGGAGAGAACAGGAATAGATGGAACATTCCTCAAAACAATAAAAGCCATATACAATAGACCAACTGCTTAATATCATATTAAATGGAGAGAAACTTAAATCATTCCCCCTAAACTCAGGAACAAGACAAGGATGCCCACTCTCCCCACTTCTGTTCAACATAGTGCTGGAATCCCTAGCCATAGCAATAAGGCAAGAGGAGGACATCAAAGGGATCCACATCGGCAAGGAAGAAATCAAGTTATCCCTATTTGCAGACGACATGATCTTATATCTGAAGGACCCAAAAAACTCAGTACCCAAACTCCTAACCTAATAAGCCAATTTGGCAAAGTACCAGGATACAAAATCAATCCACAAAAGTCAGCAGCTTTTCTGTACACTACAATAGACAAACAGAAAAGGAAATTATGGAAACAATTCCATTTACAGTAGCCAAAAAACAGAATAAAGTACCTAGGGATCAACTTAACCAAGGACGTGATAGACCTATTTAATGAAAACTACAAAAATCTAATAAGGGAAATCAAAGAAGACACAAGGAGATGGAAAGACCTCCCATGCTCATGGGTAGGCAGAATCAATATAGTGAAAATGGCCAAATTGTTATACAAATTCAATGCAATACCTAACAAAATCCCAGCCACATTCTTCACTGAAATAGATAAACCAATCCATAAATTCATATGGAACAGCAAAAAACCTAGAATAGCCAAAGCAATTCTAGGCAAAAAAAGCAGTGCAGGAGGTATCACAATACCAGACTTCAAGCTCTACTACAAGGCCATCATAACAAAAACAGCATGGTATTGGTATAAAAACAGATCGGAAGACCAATGGATTAGAACTGAAGACCCAGAAATAAAACCGCATTCTTACACCCAACTGATATTCGACAAAGGAGCTAAAGACATACAATGGAATAAACATAGCCTCTGCAACTACTGTGCTACTTTCTGCTTGAGAACAAACTTGATGTTCTTGTATGCAACGGCCACCAGGTAGGTGCTCACAAGAGTCATTACACTATAGAGAACGGCAGACTGAATGAGATCCATGTGCCACATTCGCCAATACAACCAGATGGGGATGGCCTATATGATTTAGGCCTTCCCGAAAAAGAGCGTCTAGGACAAACAAGGCTGAGAGGTTGCAGATGAAGTCCTGCAGGAGCAGGTCCTCCCCCGACTGCTACTTGGCGCCGCCCTTGGGAGCCATGGCTACAGTGGGATGCCTGGAACCAGAGAGCGGCAGGGACTGGGGGCAAGGGAGAGCACTGGGTGATGGCAGGTGGTGACGGTGACCGGTAAAATCTTCTTGAATGCAATATCAACTGATGTGGAGATGTAAAACCCCAGAAACTTTATACCATGTAGAACTCCTCTTTGAAGCTTGTTGCTTTGCTACTTTTCCTTTCACTTCTTTCATTTTGTTTTTGTTTTGTTTTTGGCCAGTCCTGGGCCGTCAACTCAGGGCCTGAGCACTGTCCCTGGCTTCTTTTTTGCTCAAGGCTAGCACTCTGCCACTTGAGCCACAGCGCCACTTCTGGCCATTTTCTGTATATGTGGTGCTGGGGAATCGAACCCAGGGCCTCATGAATACGAGGCAAGCACCCTTGCCACTAGGCCATATTCCCAGCCCCCTTTCACTTCTTTCATTTCAATTTAAAAATAAGCAATATCTGCGTTAAAAAAACAATTGGGGGATTCCCAATCATAGTAAGCTTTCACGGATGCCTGAAAGAGGATATGCTTTGTACACAGAAGAGCCAATTTATAGTGCCACTACTTCACCCCCGGAGAAGCTAGGGTTTACAGGCATCAGCATGAGTGCCTACCAAAAATAAATAAATATAAAGTTCACCACTTGAACAAAACAATTCAATGGTTTACTCCAAACTTAAATATGATGTGCCTGTAACTCAATGTACTCTTAGGAATTTAGACAGGTGCTTTGAAAATGTATGTCTAAATAATAGCATGAACTAACTGTAAGCACTAACCCAGAAACCACAGACACAGTCACCTAGGAAGAAAGCACTTTAGTGTAAGCCTAAGCTGACAGGCTAGCTCTCCCAGGATAGAGGAGTGGCAGCCTGCTCTCAGGCAGGGAGGTCATTAGGATTACCAGGGAGGCTGAAGGCAGGAGAAGGAGCTGGGAGGAGGAAATCTCTTGTGGCCACAGCTGGACACTGTATCAGGCAGCCAGGGCAGGACATTCTATAGCTGGCTTGTAGCCAGGGAAAACATCCTATAGCTGGCTCCTAGCCGGGACCAGACGTTCTCTAGCTGAGCACTAGGAGGAGGCGCGGGAAGGGGCTGGGCATCCTGACTGGCAGCAACATGTTCCTGACGCAGGTGGGGATGGGGGTGCATGCAGGTTGGGTGGGAAGGGGCGACTGTGGCCGGGCCAGGCCTGTGGATGACCCAGGAGGAAGGCTGTCGACCTAAAAACACGCAGTTACACCCGCTCCATCCAAAACGGCCGGACGCCATATGGAGTACCTCCATCCTCCGACAGGTGAGCACATCGACATAACAAGGCATCCACTCGACCCACACCGGCGTCCCCAAGACCCAGGGCCTCTACACGAGGCCGCACAGCACCCGGGGTGTGAGTTCGGGGCCAGTCCCGCTCCACACAAGGCGCCCCACAGGGGAACGGGGCCGGCTGACGGCGGCGGAGCCTCGCCCTGGGACTCGAGAGAGCACGGCAGAGGAGGGGGCGCCTCCGGCCGGGAGCGGGATGAGGCACCAGGCGAGGCCCATGTCGCAGGAGGGCAGCCGCTGCCACAGAACCCTGCGCACGCCGAGGAGGAACGCTCGCGACCTACCCCGCCACTGGGAGGCGCGGAAGCGCAGCCGGAAGGCACCGCTGCGGGCGCTCCCGCCCTCCCCCGGCCAGCGCTAACGGCCGGCAAGGGTGAGGACCAGGGGCTCCGGAACCCAGGCCGGTGAGGGAGGGACTGGGAATGGGGGGGCGGAGCCTCGGCGGGTACAAAGGATTCTGGGAGATGGAGTCCGTTCGGGATGACGAAGGCGGAGTGCGCATGCTCCAGAGCAGGGGAGGCGCCCGGAGCTCCGCGGTGAGGGCGGGGCTTCATGTTCCGGAGTGAGGGCCTGGGAAGCAGGCTGGCGTGGACGTGGGCGTTCCGGGCGCCTCAACTTGCCGGCCGGGCTCTGGGCTGGCGTGGGGTTTGGGGTCCAGCCGCCGGCTGCCACGGTGCTGCCGGGGCTTCCCTGGGCAGCCCAGAGCAGAAGCAGCCGCCTCGGCTTCTGGCAAGTGGGTTTCCGGATACCTCGCAGGTTCGGGCCCTGCCGCCGGGCCGGCGGTGACCCGAGCGTTCCGTGGGGCTGACACCAACCGGAGGCGCGGAGGTCAGGCCGCGCTGGCAGGGGAAGCCAACCACGGGGCTTCGTGCAGGCTGGGGCGCTGCGCCCCGAACTCGGAGGTGGGGCAGGAGCTTCGCTGACCAGGGGGAGCTCCGCCTGGTCTGCACGTGGAGAAACTGAGATTCAGAGCTTCCGCCACCTGGAAGGGGCGGGATCCACAAGGACCTTCCTGTGGGACTCCTGGTCCACCGAAGGTCCCACATCGCCTCCCACCCTGCCGTCCCCAAATCTCGGGGCTGATGGCTTCAGTGATGGGGCTGAGACAGGGAAGGAGGCTGCCTGGGAGCTGGTCCACGGGTGACTATTGCACAGGGTGGCTGAGGGAGCACTAGGCGGGCTGAGGCGGCCCCTGAGGACCAACCAGATCAGGAGCGAGTGCTGTTGGGGAAGGAGAGGAGAAATCTGAGAGATGTCTGTGGGGTGAGGGAATAGGTAGCCATGCTGCTGATGTCAAGGCAGGAGGTGGCTTCCACTAGCTGGAGGGAGAAGGTGGAGAGCAAGAGGTGGGGTAGAGATGTTTCTAGGCCTCCGAGGCAGCCTGTCCTAGAGACACTGCGCAGGCCCGGCCACAGAGGTCAGGGAGCCAGGCATGGTGGCAAACACCTGTTATCACAGCACTCAGGAGGAAAAGGAAGGAGAATAGGGCCAGTAAAAGAGGAGACTCAACCAGGACTTACAGACCTGCAGGCCTGGGATAGTGCCTGCCTGTCTGCACCTGTTTGGTCATCTGCCTTTGACCGCAAACAGGATGGAACAGCAGAGCATATAATAGATATCGAGGGTGGAAATGTGGACACGTTGCAAGAGTGCTCGCCTAGTACAGGTGAAGTCCTAGGTTCAACTCCTCAGCACCACATAGACACAAAAGGCCAGAAGTCTCAAGTGGTAGAGTGCTAGCCTTGAGCAAAAAGCCAGGGACAGTGCTCAGGCCCTGAGTCCAAGCCCCAGGACTGGAAAAACAAATAAATACATAATAGATATCCATAAGCATTCACCGATCCTTCATTATTACTTGAGTAGCCTCATACTATTCCTGCCTAGAGACAGGCACTGGCCTCCCAGATCTGACCTTGTACTCCCGATGGGAACTACTGTGCTGGGCTTCCCTGGCCATGAACCTCCAGAAGCTGTCTGTGGTGATGAAGCTGGAAAACTATGAGGAGGAGTAGGGAGCCATCCTGTGGGACCTGAAGATGCACACCTCCAATTCTGGTGCTTCCGCTAGGAAGAGGGAACAGAACTCCAAGAGGCACTAGCCTGGCTTCATGAGCTGTGTCACCAATGGCTACAGCCAGACGTGTCCTCCAAGGACCAGATTGGAACTCTTAGTTCCTGGGTGCACTGCTCCCCTGAGATTCAAGCTCCAATACAAGGACAACATCCAGACAGCCCTGAAGAGGCTGCTGCCTTCCTTGCCAGGCTACACAGAGAGCTGGGCTAGCCTCAGAAATGGGTGAGTTAATGGACCTGAATGGATCTCAGGACTGGAGCACCATCCAGCTGTCTTCTGCCCTGGGGAGTGCTGTACCTGGACAGAAACACCCTCTTCTGCCTACATGGTGCATATGTGGTAAGCACCTGTAACAGGGATCCTCTGTGAGGCTCCTCAGGACAAGGAGGATTCTTGCAAGTTCATCCCTACACCACCTGGAATTATGTTGACACATGGGCCACAGGCTAGCAGAGAGGAAGGGTAACAAGTAGACGTGCACCAACAAGTGGGCCTTTTCTCCCTGCTTGGGGCCTAGGGGAAGGAAGAGTTTAGAGGGTCTAGTCAGAAGGTGTTGGCCAGGTAGACTTTGGGGTTCTGGAGTGGGTGCTCAAGAACCTTGACTGTACCCAGCATCACTCTCAACTTGGTGGGGGCATCTCCCCAGGTCACAATCCAGGTTGAGGGCTGGGAGGGCCTATCAGAAAAGACAGAGCCCTCCAGCTTTCAGCAGGGAGCTCAAACTAAGCCTCAAAATCCAGAACCTGGGGCTGAGACACAACTCGGGCACTTGCCTCTCCATCTTCACATGAAAGAGGAGCCAGAGGTTAGGAGGATTCAGGTGAGGCCAGGCAGAGTGGACAAGACCTAACCTCACTAGGTGGACCAGAGGAGCTCCCTATGAGCAGTCTGAATTCCACTGGGCCAGGCCTTGTTAGAGGAAAGCACTCCTATCAGTCTCAATTGCTGTCCCTTATGAGGAAAGCCTGGCTAACACAACCACATTGCCATAGCTCTGCACAAGCATGGAGGGGGCTTTTCCCTGAGTGGACCATGTACAACTTGTGGTGATGTCCACTAAAGGTAAATCCCCTGGTAGCTGGGAAGCAGGCTAAGGAAAGACCACATAGTGCTGAAAGCTTGCTCTTCATACTTAACTCCCAGCCAGAGTACCTGAGCCTGCCACCCACAGTGGGCCCTAATCTACTCTCCCACAAGCCCATGTCGAGGTCTTCCCAGCCTAGATCTGACATTTGGCACAACATTGGGAAGGCCAGCATGGTGGGACCTCCCTTGGGCTACCTGATGGTATTCTTTCCCTGTAGAGCTCCTGGAGTCTGGGCCGCTTCCTATTACCCAAGAGGTGGCAGCCCTCCTCCCACCTAAAGAGCAACTCTGTCCCGGGAGGCCATTTGGTGTGTCACTCAAGCCCCTCACTGATCCCTGCCAGTATAGTGAGCACTGTGGGCTATGGGACAGCGCTGAACCAGACCTCTCCTCACAGCAGGACTGGGCCTGAGGGCCCTCCATATCCTGAGCTCCCAGGGGACCTGTGGCAGGAGAAAATGGAGCACCTCTTCTCCCCAGGTGAGTCACAATGGCACGGTGGAGCCAAGCCCTTCTTATAGTCCACTGTGCCCATCAGCACTGGTACTGGAACTACCCATGACGCCTTCACTCTAGCATGCCCCAGGTACCCATTTTGGAAGACACACGTCCAACATGCTAGGAAAGTTCTGCCCTCCTGGCTCCTCTTCTCACAATGTCAGAACACCTCGAGAGCAAAGCCTATGTTTTGCACACTTAAATCCCTCTTGCAAACATCCTGCATGGCCTCTTGACACTTGTGTGGATCCTTCTGGTTCAGTATCAAGAGTGGGGAGGTGAGGACCTTGTGAGAAAAACAGCTCAGTGCATAGAGCAGGAGGGGCTCTAACACAATGCAGGTATCCAATAAGGAAAGGCCAGGAGAGCGTAATATTGGGACACAACCGCAATATCGGTAGATACGGTACATATGGATGGAATCATGACAGGTTCTTCCTAGACAGATGGTGGCCAGACTGTCCTTACCAGAACGAGCGAGGAACCTTGAACATTGTACTTGGCCTTTTTGTCCTATTATGACTGAGACTTGAGTGTACTCTATGTGCTAAAGGACATTGGACTTCTGGTTTTCTTTATCCCTGCACCTGCTACTGTGTGGCTATTCTTTTCCTTGTGTACTAGGAGGAAGGAATGGCTGCCATGTTACAGGTGAGCACAAAGTCAAGTCGAATGAAATCTATCAAATAGGGAACTTGTCACAGGCAAATTTCTCAGGCATGGCCAGCTGTACCTGAAGGTGGCTTTTGTGAGCAGGTGGGTAAAAAAAAACAGGGCCAAAACCATCCAAGGACTGAGAATGTGGCTTAGCGATACAGTGCTTGCCTAGCATGCATGCCTGAAACCCTGGTTTGGATTCCTCCGCAGCACAGAAATAGAAAAAGCCGGAAGTATTGCTGGGGGTCAGATGGTGGAGTGTAATCCTTGAGCCAAAAGCCAGGGACAGTGCCTAGGCCCTGAGTTCATAAGCCCCCAATTTGGCAAAAAAAAAAAAAAAAAAATACGAAAACATCTGATTCTCATTTACTATCTCTGTCTTCCTCCCTCAATCCCTCCCTCCTTCCCTCCCTCCCTCCCTCCCTCACTCCCTCTCTCTTTCTGTCTCCCTCTTCTTCACTTTTTCTTCTTTTTAGTTTTTTGCCAGTCCTGGGGCTTGAACTCAGTGCTTGAGCACTGTACCTGGCTTCATTTCTTCAAGGCTAGCACTCTAACACTTGAGCCACAGCACCACTTGTGGCTTTGTCTGTATATGTGGTGCTGAGGAATCAAAAGCCAGGGCTTCATGTATGCAAGGCGAGCACACTACCAATAGGCCATATTCCCAGCCCCTATTTTCAAGCACTTTTAAGCAAACGTACTTCAAGTAAAAAGAAAGAAAGGACATACGAATATCTAAGTATCAGTTGTATAAATGAGCTAATTCTCAGCCTCTCCAAAGGCCAAAGTACCTTAAATATTCATTAGATTTATTGGAAAGAACAGGAAAATATCAAGGCTTTAATTTTCTTTCTTTTTGCCGGTGCTCGGGCTTGAAATCAGGGCCTGAGCACTGTCCCTGGCTTCTTTTTGCTCCAGGCTAGCACTCTGCCACTTGAGCCACAGCGACACTTCTGGTGTTTTCTATATATGTGGTACTGAGGAATCAAACCCAGGGCATCCCATATGTGAGGCAAGCAGTCCACCACTAGGCCCCAGGGCTTTAATATTTATAATATTTACAGTGTTACAAATGATCTTACAACTAGTGTTCAAATAATCAATATACAAATTTATCCAAACATGATCTATTTTTATATCCTAAAATATGTGTTATAAAGAAGTATTTTTTAAGTACTTGTAATTCACATATGCCCTAGAAAAATTGGCAATCCATGGAGTTATCTGTGTAATAGAAATATTAATGTCTTAGATTGACTCTTTTTTTTTTTTTTGGCCAGTTCTGGGCCTTGGACTCAGGGCCTGAGCACCTTCCCTGGCTTCTTCCTGCTCAAGGCGTGCTAGCACTCTGCCACAGCGCCCCTTCTGGCCGTTTTCCATGTATGTGGTGCTAGGGAATCAAACCGAGAGCTTCATGTGTAGGAGGCAAGCACTCTTGCCACTAGGCCATATTCCCAGCCCTAGATTGACTCTTGAAGGTGGAGTTTTATTCCTATGAAGGACATATAGTACTTCAGCTTATCTCTACTGAAACATTGTTTTAAAGAAAAAAAGCTGTTTGTATAGCTGTGTAGGATATTTTTAGTGAAGAGCATTCTAGCTTCCCAGTATGATACATGTTTAAAAAGAACATCAGGGGACTGGGAATATAGCCCAGTGGCAAGAGAGCTTGCCTCACATACATGAAACCCTGGGGTTGATTCCCCAGCCCCACATATACAGAAAATGGCCAGAAGTGGCGCTGTGGCGCAAGGAGTAGAGTGCTAGCCTTGAGCAAAACGAACCCAGGGATAGTGCTCAGGCCCTGAATCCAAGGCCCAGGACTGGTTTAAAAAAAAAAAAAAAAAAAAGAACATCAGATGTAGCTAGAAATTTAATGGAAATTTTCAAAAATAACCAAAGCAATTAACAAACAGCTGCAAGTTGTTCCCATTATAGTTCCTTGCATTTTTACCCTCTCTTGTAGACACACATCTCCAGTTTCCATCTGACCACACTGTGTCTACTGAACTAGGCACCAACTTGTTAGTGCTGGGTTTAGTTTCTTCTCCCAGTACAGCTTCGCCTTTACTTATGCTGCTCCCTATAGGAAAATAGGTTCTTCCCTTGGGACCCATGTGGACTCCAAGTGGACAGTCATTCCAAAGCCCCAGTGCTCTCAAAGCTGACATCTCAGCTCAAACAAATGCCTCACTTGGCTATTCACCAAATCTCACATGTATTTAGTGTTGTTAAAAAGGCGTAGGTACCTTGAAATTCATAGGGATGACTCTATTATCCATATCAGCACTTCGGGGAGGGAATGGAAGAGAATGACAAATTTTCAGTAAAGTACTGTCAGCGTATGATTACGAGATAGATTCTATTACATGTTTTTTAAATTATAAATATAATAAGCTTTTGCTTTCTAAAACGAAAGGAAAGATGTTCAACTTAAATTTCCTATGGTAATCTTTCATGTGAGCTGTTACAGTAATATATTTGAATATGTACTATACTTACAGAGTACATAAACACTACCAGGCAACAATGAAGAATGACATATTCAGTAGCAGGTCAGGAAATCATTGCTCATGTTAACAGTTTAATGCTATAATTTTGAAGACAGAAAGCTTTTCAATACCAAAGGAAAGATCATCAGGCTTCATGTTACAAACTCAGATCTTTTAGGAATTCTCTGTGTACCTGTTGCCCTTATGACCAAAGTTATACAAGTGTCCAAAGGTAAAGCTATGTTACCAGTGGGGAATAAAGAACAAGAGCAGCTATAACCTTGTAACTGAAGACATCGCTGGATATACCATACCTTAAAGGTAATGCAATCCAGATTCTTGACATCTTCATAACCTTGTTGGCATTCTGATGCCATGGGTTGATTCTCTGAGGAACTCTCATACGGAGACATTTCTTTCTAAGATGCTTTATATTTACGTTTGTCTTCTTTGAAACAAAGTTCATACACTTGATGGTATTACTTCCGTAGTCCACGCATTCGGGACCAGTGCACTAACAGCAGGGGCTATGAAAACAGCGGTACTTGGATGCTCCCATGGACTCACAGGATATTTTCCACTGATGTATGGACATGCGGTCATCAGAATAGACCACGGTTCACAGGTGCTCTTTGTCACTGGAATAAGCGGCCTTGATCATTATTGCTAGGAACAGACACATTTGGGTGATGAGGCTGGTTCACGGTTTCTAAAATAGAAACCAGGTTCTCCTGATGTGAAAGTTTTTCTGACCTTCCTGCAAAGAGTTGCCTCCTGCCGGCCCCACAGGGGGTGATGCGGAGTTGTGGTTTTGTTTTGTTTCTTTTGTGTTTTTTTTTTCTTTTTTGGTATTTTTTTTCTTTTTTTGTGGCAATGCGGAGTTGGGGTTTTGTTTTTTGTGTTTTTTTTTCTTTTTTGTTTTTTTTTTGTTTCTTTTTTGTGGCAAGGCAGAGTTGGGGTTTTGTTTTGTTTCTTTTGTGGTTTTTTTTCTTTTTTGGTTTTTTGGGGGGGTTAGTTTCTTTTTTTTCTTTTCTTTTTTTTTTTTTTTTTGGTTTTTTGTTTTTTGTTTTTAACATTCTAATAGGCAAGGCTGCCATATTTCACTTAAAATAGGATTGTGGAGGAAGGATTCAGAGGGTTTCAGAATTGGAGGTGAATGTAGGGGAGTTGTGGCCTGGACCACAGTAGGTTTGTGGTAATTAGCCCTGGTTCAGCCAGACCAAGGTGATATTAAGGGTTTTGGCCCCTTCTCTACGTGGGAGGCAGACTGAAGCGCACTCTATGCTTCTTCTTTGTCCTCGGGGGAAAGGTCTTCTGGATTGGCTGGGAGCCGCCACTGCAAGGGAAGGCAGTGTTGTGTGAATGGTGGCACTAGAGAGGTTCTTGGAGTGCAAGCCCCAAGCACAGTCCAAGCTCCCACTCCCCAGTACCCTGCTAGCACTTGGCTCCAGTCCAACTCTTTGCAATCACTGCTTTCTTTAATCTGACCCATTCTCAGGGATGGATCCCAGAGACTTGGTAGGGGAAGACAGTGAGGCCCAGAGAGCTGAGCCTCTGAGCCCAACAACAGGGCTGCTGTCACCTGGGCCAAGTCAGCCCCAGCCTGTGGGGCCAGCGGGTTGCCCAGCCCCCCATCTGGCCTGGTCCCTGACTGCCAGGGCCCATCCACTTACTTCTTGCCAGCGTTGCCAATACGTGAGTACTTCTTCCTTGGAGAGCCAGTCGGACTACAGGGCTCCAGGTCATAGGACAGCTCATAGCTAAGACAAATGAGCCGGTGAGGAGACCAAGTGCTGTGTACAGCTCCCTGCCTGAATTGACCTGGGCGTTGGAGCTTGGTGGCCCACCTGCTATTACGCCCTCCAGAATGTCAGTCCCATCCCCCTCACCCAGGTAACACAACTCAGTCCCCGTGGACCCCCTCGTAGGCACAGCCCCTCCCCCTACCCCAGAGAGTGGCAACCTACCTGGCAACCCTGCCGAGCCGCTCCAGGCCCCTGAACCACTCAGTAAAATGGTGGTCCACTGGAATATTATAAAAGCGGCAACTGTGTTGCAGCTCTTTCATCTGCTCCAGGATCTCGTTTTCCTGCCCATGGACAGCACAAGGGCAGTGACAGGGCTGGGCTGGCCAGGGCTGGGCTAGGCTGTCTTGGAAGGGACCCAGCTCCTCTGCCTGCTCTGGCAACCCAACCTCCACTGAGCCTCCCAAGGCTGCTGGGGACCTCACAGCCATGTCCTCACACTCCATCCTGCCAGCGGGGAATCTCCTGGGTGCCACCTCACACCCCACCCTGCCTGGAGTAGCACTTCTTTCTACTGCCATTGCCCCCAGGAGGAAAGAGCAGAGGGGCAGGCCTGACTGCACCACCCTGCTGGCCCCCACCGGCCCTGTCCTATCTGGACAGCTACCACTCACCTTGATCAATTTCTTCTCTTCGCTTCTCTCCTAGAAGGCAGAGGGCATTGCAGTTAGAATGGGGACCTTCTACCCTTAGGACCTCTGAGCTGGGCCTCCTCTAGCCACAGGATCCCATGTGCATGCACAGAAAGAGGACCAACTTGCAGAGGGCAGGGCTGGGGACCCAGTGTGCAGTCAGGTGCAGGCAGTGTGAGGACTGACCCTTCTGTGCTAGGATGGGCATTGTGGCTTCAGGGGAAAAGGCCTGGCTTGGGCCACAGGTTGGTTGTCTTAGGAAATCTGCTTCCAGGTGGGCCCCCAGATCCTCCCTTATGAGACTTGAAGTCCCAGCTGGGCTCTGTGTCCACAGCACAGGGGTCAGGTGGCTGTGGGCGGCACCTGCTCCCAGGGGCATTGTGCTCAGCTCAGAGGACGGCCTTGAGGCCACCAGCAGTGACAGAGCTCAGGAAGCCAGCTCTATGTGGCCAGCTAGGTCCTGGCTACTCACATCCTTGATGTTCTCGTAGTCCAGCTGAATCAGGCTGAAGTCCTTCAGGATGATTCTCAGATAGGGAATGATGCCCTTGCTCATCGCCTGTAGGATTGGCAGGGTGATGGTCAGAGCCCAGGGCCCACCCCTCCCCAATGCCAGCGGACTTCTCAGACAGCCTTCATCTGCACAGGGCCTCCCACAGCACGGGGTCCTGGGGAACCTGTGAGCCCTTTGTCCACAGGCCCTACCTGCTACATGCAACTCCAAACAGTACAGGTCCAGCTCTAGGCTGTTGTATGCAGAGCCCTGTTGGGGTTCAGCTTTGGCCTTGAGGGGGAAGGGCAGAGGAGAGCACTCCCGAGACGCCGCCCTTCCCCCAGCCCTGGGGGAATGTGGAAGCCTGCCACAATTCTCTGGGTCCGGAACCAGAAGAACTGGCTTTGCGACCAGCCCCCCAACTTTCTCGCCAGACCATGTGCTCCCCATTCTCGCGGGCTTTGCCCATGGGGTGGTGCTATGCAGGAGACGTTAGCTCATGAGGGGGTCTTATGACAAGCTCGCCAGCCTATCGCCAGCTCTTGGTCAATCACCCCTTTTCTCGTCACCTCTACTATATCAACTGTTAGCCACTCCCTTATTAAATCAGATTTGCTCTTGAAGCATCTCTGAGATCTGTCTGCGCCTGGCTTCCTTGGTGGGTAAGGAGGGAGGAAAAAAGCGATCTCGTACGGCCGCGTGCACCTGAGGTCTTTCCTGAGCCCCCTACTCCACTCTGGCCTTACCTGCGGGTCAGGTGCCAGGGGAGGTGACCCGAGCCCGGCAGAGCCCAAAGGGTAGTAGCCCACCTCTGCCCAGCAGCCTCCCTCTAGACTCTGCCAAGCCCTAGCTTTGCTGGCTCTACTTCCTCCTTCCCATCTGACAGATCACTGATCAGGGCTCCAATCGCCCATAGTGTGATCCTCCCTTCTGCTTGCTGCTCTTGGGCGTGAGCTCCAAGGCTAAAAGAGCTAGATAAAGCTAGCGTCTTCTTTGTGAGGCATCAAGGCCGAGGTCTCAGACACTCACCATCTTTTGAGACTGCCTTGGACCTTCATTGAGCAGCTTCTCCTTGGCAGCCAACTTGCCGGTCTCCTGCCGAGATGGAGCATGTTGTGAGTGAGGGCTCTGTCTTGTGCACCCTCCTAGTGCCAATGTGTTCCTTGTGCTATGCATTTGGCTGCTGTGCAGGGCCAACTTTTAACGGCCAAGCTGACCAATTCTAGCTCAGGCTTTGCCCCAGCACTCACAGCTGGGCATCTCCCCTGGACCACCGGGCCTGCTCTGCCTGCTTCCTCAACTGCACAGTCCACCTCCTGGCATTGAGGACTAGACAGGGTCCTCTACTGCCTGCCTCCAATGGTGCTGACCTGCCTAACATGCATGTGTGCGGGGGGGGGGGGGCGGGGGGGACGGTCATGCCTCCACAGAACTCTACAAGGTTCATCGCTTTCTCCTTTGGGGGGCAGCACAAAAGCCAACCAGGGTGGTTAGCCTTGGGAGCTGTTTAGCCTTTCCTATTTTGCAGGAGAAAACAGAAGGGAACAGAAGTCTGTTGGGCTGTCCTGTGGCTCAAGGCCTGTAGGGAAGGGGTCCATGAGCCTCTGAGCAGAGTGCACTCAGCTAGCATTTCTCTGCTTGTCAGGGTCCTTCCGGGAGGTGGGCACAAAGGGAGAGTGCCATGGCATTCCAGAATCCTTCCTGACCACAACATCCTGGCTCTCCTCGGCTGAGTAGGATGAGGTCCCTGACTCCTGCAATATCTTCCCGTGTCTCCGCAACCCAGGCCCATGGGCTGGGGCAGGATGCTCTCTCTACCTGTGTGCAGCTGGGACAGGAGCATTCCAGGGCCTACTTGTGCACATGAGCGTGTCCAGCGTGAGAGGGGATGTGCCTTCTGCTGCTCTTGAGTAGGAAGAGCTCCGGAAAGTCAGGAAAGAAGAACCAGGACTTGGTTCCTTTCTCACCTTTATCTTTGGGGGTTTGTTTTCCTAATCTGTTTTTCTTTTTCTTTTTTTTTTTTGGCCAGTCCTGGGGCTTGGACTCGGGGCCTGAGCACTGTCCCTGGCTTCTTCTAGCTCAAGGCTAGCACTCTGCCACTTGAGCCACAGTGCCACTTCTGGCCATTTTCTGTATATGTGGTGCTGGGGAATCGAACCCAAGGCCTCCTGTATACGAGGCAAGCACTCTTGCCACTACGCCATATCTCCAGCCCTCCTAATCTGTTTCGGTTGCCACTGCGAGACCTCAGGGTCTGGGTGTCCTTTGAAGGTTGAAGCTCCTAGTGGCTGGGCTACCACCTGAGCCACAGCTCCATTTCCCCTTTTGGGGGGCCATCTCCCAGTTTTCCTTGCCAGGGTAGATTGGAACAGCAATCCTCACATATCCTCTTGTCAGAGTTGGAGTTAGGTTGAGAGGCAAGAGTTAGCGGTGCTTGGCCAGCCTTGTTTGTCAAGGCCTTGAGCTGTGCACAGCCTCTGCTGTGTGCTGGGAACCTCTCAGCTGGGATCTGAGCATGAGCAGCATCAGCTCTGTGGATACATTCAGAGCCCTACAGCGCCTTTGGCGGCACAAGGCTGCTCTGGGTGTTTGCACCCCAACCCAGGGGAGCCTTTTGCATTTGGCCAAGGGGCACCCCTGAAATGCCCCTATCACAGCAGGCCTCTTCTGAACAGTGTGTGTAAACAATTAGAGGCAGGAGTCCGTGGAGGCATCCTGCACGCAAGCCAGCGTAATGTGGGGAAAGGCAGCCTTGTTTCTGGGGCCTATAGCACATCTGGCAACATGTGGGTGGGTAGAAGCAGTCCCCAGTCCTGGAGATCCTCTGCTTCACTGGACCACCCTGTGTTCCCCTTCTATCTCCCAACAAGTAAGGCCTCCTAGGACTCCAGGGCTCTTAACCTACACGACTGCCTATCAGTCAGTTCCTCCCTCGCCTTTTCCCCCAAGAGAAGGGCAACCATGTGGCCACACCGCTTCAGCATGAGTGCCCTCTCCACCTCTGCCCTCTGCCTTCCCCTCCTCATAGCATACCTTCAGTAGCAGCTCTCTGCTCTTGGAGTAGTTGTTTTCAGGAGAGGTGATCTTGGCCAGCTTGTGGAATGTGAACAAGTCCTTCCTGCAGGAGCGACAGAGTGAAGGTGACAGTTGGGAAGGTGTGGGGGGAGGCAGTTGGACTCCATTTTGTATGGGCAGCAGGCCTCCCAAGGGGCAGCACCAGAGTGTCCAAAAGGCTTTCCCTGAGTGCCCGGACCCGTGTGCCATGAGCAGTTTCTTGTTCCTGGCAGAAAGCTGTGCTATCCCACTTCCACTAGTCAGTGCTGTTTCATTTCAAAAAGACACAGATATGTGGCCACCTCAGAAAACCCGATAACCACGTGTCTGTGTGTCACTGGATTTACATGTGTTTGTGTGTGTGTGGGCATGGGCCTGCATTGAGTGGCTGAGCTTGCCAAGGACTGCCGAAGCTGTGCCTAGGCAGCAACTGTGCCATTCACATTCCCTGGCCTGGACTTTGGGGCCCTAGCTCAGCGAGGGTGCTATCTACCATGTGTACCCTTGGGGCATTTCCTGGTTTAATTGGATCTACCTGGAAACCTGTTGCCAGCAACTGTGCAGATGCCAGATGGATCTGCTCTGCAGGGCAGACATGATGGCGTGCAGTGAGGAGAAATTCTTCAGGACGCGGCAACCCTGGGGAGGAAGATTGTGTGAGCTTTCCCTGGCACTGCCGCCACCGCTTACCCTTGACATGAGAGGGATGCTTGGAGTGGCAAGGCTTGACAGGGAGCTAGGGCCACCCAGGCAGCTTGTGGGGCTCCTCACTACAGGCTGAGGAGCAGGACAGTGGGTAGTGCCAGCCAGAGGTGACCTGGGACCGGCTGGCCCTGCCAAGCATGGGCCTGGCAAGGTGGGACTGTGCTCCACCGAGCACCTGAGCACAATTCCAAGATGCACAGGAAAGAGAGATTGGAAGGGACAGCGAGAGGCCAGAGGCCGCAGAGCTCATCCCCTACCTCAGCCACTTGGATCCAAAATTCCAGCAGACGGGCCCTGACTGAGGCTTTCATGGTGAGGTCCCCAAGACAGAGGGTTTTAACCAAGGACACGACGTTGTTAAAGTGTATCAAGATGGCCAGGATGCTGGGGGCCAAGTGCGGCTTGCCCTTTCTGTACCTCCGGGACCAGATGTAGACCTGGCACTGGTTGGGCTCTGCCTTCACAAAGAGCTCCTGTGGAGGAAGGCCAGGGTCACCAGGCCCTGTCACACAGCACCATGCCCAGGGCGAGGCCTGGGATTCCTGCCCCCACCTAAACACACACACACACACACACACACACACACACACACACACACACACACACGGCTATGGAACTCAGAGCAGGAAGGAGGACACTCCAGCCTCTGGGAGTTTCTGGCTCTGCTGTGCTGAACACCCAGCACACCAAGCCCCACAGGGACTCCAAGGGAACTAAGGTGGGAAGGAGACAGTGGTGTTTGCCCAAGTGTGCTCAGTCCTCCCAAATGCCTTCCTGACCCCAGAAAAAACTTCTTTCGCCCAGGCCAAGCCAGCACATGTCTGTGTCCAGGAACACTAGCATAGGTCCTACCACAAGAACTAGCGCCCTTTTCTGTCCCTGGCCTTGGCTCCCATCAGGTCCACTTCAGGTGCCTGCCAAGGGAGTAGGGTGACCACCAGCTCGTGGTCCTTTAGGCTGAGCTGTATCCTGCCTGCCTCTCTTTCTGCTCCACCGGTTGATTCCACACATTTCCTGGCAGGGGAGCAGGGCTCACCTCTTTAGGGATTGCACTTAACCAAATGGTCCTAGACAGACAGGTGCCAGGTGTGCTGGGGCTTGGGCTGTGGCTGTGGCTGTGGCAAGAATCGTTGGGCTTCAGGGAAAGGAAGCTCGGGGCCTGGGCAGCAGAGGGCACATGAAACCCAACCCCCCACATGCAGCCCTGTCCAGCCCCTCACCATATCCATCCTGGTGAGCTGCTCCGACATCCTATGGGGATCTGCAATCAGGGCAGGAGGTACCTTCTGGCCACACCCAGGCTCTCTGCTCACCACAGGACGGTAGAAAGATTCTTGGGCAGGAACTGCGGCCCAATCCAGCTCTGAATGCCCAGAAGCGGAGGGAGCCTGTTCCTTCGCCCTGGACAGGCAGTTATGGGACTCCTGCTGAGGTCTCCAGGCAGCTGCGCTGTCCTGAGCGAGCACTGGAGCACAGGTATTGCCTGCTGCTGTGGAAAGCAGGCCC
Source organism: Perognathus longimembris pacificus (assembly GCF_023159225.1). Lineage (NCBI taxonomy): Eukaryota > Metazoa > Chordata > Mammalia > Rodentia > Heteromyidae > Perognathus > Perognathus longimembris. Next base: position 110 of record NW_025959907.1, on the reverse strand, counting down.
AACACCGGAGTCGAGCTTCTGGGGCATTCCATCTCGGCCCCGGAGGCTGCTGTGTCCTCACGCCTGATATCTGAAACAATGGTGGAATCTGGCCCCATCTGAGCACTCCT